>NW_026020058.1:0-105000 GCF_900185275.1 Solanum verrucosum
CGCCTTAGAAAGAGCAACAATTAGAAAGAACTAATTTGGAAAGAAGATAATTTGAAAGCTTTCAAGTTATGCTTAAGTTGTGAGTTTTGAATCGACTTCAAACGGCCATAATTTTCAGTACATGATAAGTTAGGTGGCCCAAAAGATATCATATGAAATGTCTTGGAATCCTCTTTCCAACGCCACCGAGTTTGCGAAACTTCCAGCTTATATGAAGGAGATATGCCCGTTTGAAGTCAGGCTATCCAAATAAGGAATGTTACCCAAAAATATGAAGGTTATTTTAGTCTTTTCCTTACCCAATTAGATTATTTCATTTTTGTAAGGTTTTAGGGGTATAAACTAATTTGGTTCGGTTTTATAATCCTAATTCACGCGTAGGGTTTTTAAAAAGAGTTTAAGAAGAGAAAAGAGGAGAAAGGAAGGAAGATTCAAGGTGTTCATCGAAGGTTGTTTCGCCAAGGGTTTGATCCCTAAGAGGTAAGTTCAGTTCTCCTACTGTTGGATTCATTCGGCCACAATCCAATCATGCTATTTTGATGAAATTTCATTCTAAAAGTTGAAGGATTTGAGTTCTTGATGAATTTTCATGAAATTCCATTCATAATCTTGATTGTTGGGATTTTGATGAATTCTTGATATAAAAGTTAGTGATTTGAGGGTGGTTTTGAGTAGATTATCCTGTGCATATATTGGGTATTCGAATCTACGTAATCAAGGAAGAAACCATTGAATTCTAGGTGAATTGGGGTCAGAAAAATGAGAAAAGAAATTCGTCGGGGTTTTCAGGGCAAGGGTTGCCATGCCACCCCATCAATGCGCTAACAGAGGGTGTTTGTAGGATAGGGCTGGCACCCTGCGCCACTCAGTGCGCCAGGGTCACCTACCCCTACCCGTTCTCCGTCAGTTAGTCTGTCTGAGTTCTTTCAAAGGGTACCTTTACCGCTCCTTTGATTCTAACTAATCTAAACTACTTCTAAGCATATAAAATAACTCATAACATGAACTATAACCTTGAATTCATAATTCAAATTCAAGGTAGAGCTAAGAGTCAAGTATTGTGAGTTCTTCGAGTTATTTTAAAAATTTCTTTTACAATCTCTTAAAAAAAATTAAGACTTCAACATTTGAGTTTGAGAAAGCGTGGAGTTGAGATCATTTTCTTTAAAATGATATATGGGAACTAAGTATTCCCAAGAGAAATGTTTCTACATTTAAGAAAAGAAGAAACACCGATTTCCAAAATAGTTCATGAGTATTTTTAGAAGTTATATTTTTAGATTAGTATTGAGCACTCATATGGGGAAGAGTTCTAACAACTCACAATCCCCATAAACCATGTAGCCAATATGGGTAGAAAGGGTCATACTTTTTAGATGATTCCTTATTACTTTTTAGCATAAACTAGTAGATCCACTTAGTTGAGGAGTTCAATACCCCGGAAAGGTATAGGATAGTTCTTGCAGCATGGACGAGACGTTGTATCATCACATAGCTCATAGTGATGGTTGTCAATTAGAGAATCTTCCAAACAGAGTTTATCTTGTATTTTTACATGCAAACTGATATATATTGTATTTTTCAATACAGTGAGTTGATATCTACTATTTAAAAGGCTTTTCTTTATATCACATTAATGTTATTGCTTTTATATTGAAATGAGTTGAGTTGAGACGAGGTAAGTTGTATCTTCAATTCCAATTCAAGCTTATGTCATATTTTAGATTTCCCCTCACATGTTCGTACATTCCATGTACTGGCACCATTTGGCCTGCAACATTTATGATGCAGATACAATTAACCAGGATCATCAACCAGCGCTTCATTCATCCAGTTAAGTTCGAGAGTTGTCTGTGAGGCTCTTTGCTTCAGAAAGATCCCTTATTTACATTCAGTTATTTCACTTGTTAGATGATCAAAGTTCTTGTCCTGACATCTCTCATAGTAGAAGAGGCTTCATAGATAGATAAACATGGTTCATGATTCTTTTCATTTTCAGTTGTTTATGCTAAGACTTGAGTTGCCTGTTTGGCTTATTGAATGTTTTATTTCTAAAATGTTCTGAGTATTTCTTTGAGACATTGAGTAAAGTTGTGCTTTTGAGTTCATCTTATTTATGAGTAACTCTTCCGCTAAGAGGACAAGTGTTTGCTTGGGGCTAGTAATGGTTCTCGAGTGCCAGTCATGTCCTGGATGTAGGCTCGGGGAGTGACAATTAGATCAGAAGAAGATTAACACTATTAAAGATGACCCAACCTATCCATGATTATTTAGTTTTATTGAGAAATCCAATACTACCCCTAGTGATATCAATGTTCAATTTCCCACACCCCTAGAGTTTACAAATTTTGTGAACATTTGCTTGCTTAGAGATTGTTACAATAATGAGCCTAAATTTGTGCTGCTAAATTTGGTGAAATCATCCACTTATTTTGCCCCTTTACAACATTGAGACTAGTTATGATTTAAGTCCCTAATGGAATCCTTAACCTCACACCATTTCTTTTGGTATTCGACCCTGACTCTTAGTTGTGTATTTTAATTGACATCAAACACCTATGCTTTTGATTAGTTTTGAGGAGTAGTTTGAGCATTTAATAAAGTTGTGCATGTGATGGGGAATGATAGCTAGAAATTCAATTTTAGAAGTAATTTGAATACGAATTTGTTTTGTAGGTGAACAAACTTAGGCTTGAGCCTCTTGTTGTGTTCTTTTGTTAGGTGAAACAATGAATATATATAGTGGTGACGACTCTAGTAACCATGCATAAGATAATGAAATTACAAAGAAAGAAGTGGTGATTTCTCATATTACCAATGAAGTTGGAGCAATTTTGTTACCACCGATACAGAAGGATATCACATTTGTCGTAACCAAGTCCATGTCGCAGCTTATTAAATTGAGAGGATTATTTTGGACTAATGATCACCTCCATAAGTTTTTGAATGTGTGCACCCCTTTTTGGTTGATGATATTTCAAAAGAGTCAATGTGGTTGAGGTTATTCCATTTTTCTTTAACGGGGTAATCCACCACTAGGTGGTTGATTGAGTTGTCGAGAACGTGTATTACCTCATGGGAAGAATTGATTAAAGCTTCCCTTGAAAGGTTCTTTCCTCCGTCTAAAGTAATGAAATTAAGGAAAGATATTCAGAATTATGAAATATTGAATGGAGAACTCGTACATAAAGCGTGGTTACAATTTAAGAGAGTGTTGTTATTATGCCAAAAATATGGTTTTCCTGATAAGCTATTGTTACTATACTTTACCACTGTCTTGATGTTGTAAATAAAGGATTGGTTGATCATATTGTTCGGGTGGCATAGTTAAGCAACCATTCATACAAGCATCAAGGGTGCTTAATGAGATGACAAAAAATAACCAATTTTGGTACACGAGAGAAGATTATGTGTCACTTCCACACTTGGTTATGTTTAAGGAACCAAAAGAGAACAACCAAGAGTGTGACAAAAGCATTTCTAAATTGACTGCTCAACTTGAAATATTATCCAAGCGTGTTATTGGAAGTGGGGAAAATTAAGTGAATGTGATGTTCTAGAGAATCTATGGTGATGGGGCTCACATGAGAGGTGAAAAATCAGAGGGTTTGCGGCTAAGCTATCCAAGACTTTTCGAAAATCAAAGTTTGACCAAAAATAATGACAAAAGATGCTATGAAAGAGAATGAGAAGATGCTTAATGTGTACCACCTTTAAACCTACATTATACGATGAATAATCCAAGCGATGATTTGTTGACTAAAATTCTCGACAAAATGGAGGGCTTTGATACGATTTTGCAAGAAATGACAAGTGACGTTTCAGCTTTGTCCACCACTGTAATCTCACAATCATCCTCCATTAAGTTTCTTGAAGAAAATATGGGGCAGCTTACTGCTTTTGTGTATGTTAATCCCTATGAGAATTCAATGACTCATGTAAATGAAAATAGTAAGTTTGCTATCCAAGTTTCATCCATATTTACTACAAGTGGGATGACTTTGAAAGAAATAACAAGGCCCAATAATGTAGATGCTCAAGGGGGTGATTGCCAATGATGAATCGACTAAGGGAATGGGTAAGACAAACAAAAGAGGTTGAAGGTTAGCCGGAGTAAGATGTGAAGGAAGACGGTGTTGAAGCCTCATCCACATTGTTTCAAATCAAGATAAAGCGTCATTTTCGTCAAAGATTAAGGAAGTAAAATGACAGTTTGAAATTCCAAAGGTTCGTGGAGATAGTGAAAGATTCGAAGGTAAATATTCCATTGGTGGATGTCTTGACCAAAATGTCGGGTTATGCCAAATATATGAAAGAATTGGTGACAAAGGAGAGGGTGATAGATTGTGAAATAATTTAAATATCGCAAACATGTGATGCGGTGATCACAAAGAATACAATCCTTGTGAATGATGATCTAGGATCTTTCTCTATTTCATGCACTATTGGTCTGTGCACTTTTGCAAAATCCTTGTGCGATCTTTGTGAAAGTATAAATTTGATGTCGTTGATGATATTTTATAAGATTGGGCTTGATGAACCAAAACCAAGAAATATGAGGCTCTTAATGACTGGTCATTGGCTGGTCTATGATGTTTTGGTGAAGGTTGATGAATTTGAGTTCCCCACTGATTTTGAAGTGCTTTATTGTGAGGTTGATATTGATATGTTGGTTATTCATGGTAGACCATTCTTGGTCACGGGCAATGCTTTGGTTGATATGGAAGGCGGCGAGTTGAAATTTTCAGTTAATGACAAAGTAGTGAACTTCAATATACATAGATCGTTGAAATATCCAAGTGATATGCACATTGTATCACATTTGAATAAGATTGATGACTCTATGACATGTATTGGGATGTAGCATTGTCACGTCCCAATATATACCCTAGGCGTAACATGACATATAGGATCTCGAGAGGCCCCACACAATTCCTTTAGCATGAATCATACAATATAATAGAAATAAAGACTTTAAAAGATACCATTCTAAACATTTTAAGCGTTTAACAAAGAGGAAGTCTACCAGAGTCTCAAAAGTCATCTAAAACATCATAAGGAAAGTGATTAGGACATAAATCATACATCACATACAAAGTATGAAACTAAAGTACAAGAAAGCAATAAAAGAGTCTCGGTCCTTGGAACATGATGACTCACCCATCTTCAAAGTCTATAGCGGATCAACTTGCCATGAGTATGGGAGTTAGGAGCATCGGACCCGAGATTAGTGAAACAATATAGGCACAAGTATGCATTAGTACATTGAATGCACTAAGTATTAGGTAATATGCATAAACATTGGCATGATAACATGAATGACTTAAAACGTGTAGGCATGATCATAATAAAACATTTAAAAGCTTTCAGAGAAGAAGTGGCATAAAAATCGTAAAATATAGTCAAAAATACATTATCATAAAGGACATAAGAAAAGCATGAAAAAAATACAAATATTTTGTGGGATCTTCACTTTAACCGATAATAAGACCATGAGAGCTATACCATGAAATATGGTATATCCCTCATGCTAAAAGAAGGGGAAACTACTTGTTAAGATAGAATCTATACATATCATCATTTGTTAAAGTGGATCCACTAGCTAGGTCATTTATGACAATTCTATGGGGGCACGAGTTAGGGAATCAAGGTTGCCAATAGATACTGCCCTATTTAAGCCTCCACCTCAAAGCCCTCTCGGTGCTAAGTCTAAATTCCAACAGAACAAATAAAATTCAAATATCATTTTAACATAGGAAATGCGATGATCAATACCAATGCACACTTTTGAGATCAAAACATAGAATACCTCCTTAAACATAATTCAACATAGATGAGAAAACATTTTACCCATGTGAATTCGTTTGCGAAAAATACCTTTCACATTCATGAGCATCATAATAAGTGAGCAATCCTTTCCCAATAGCATGTATACTTTCCTTTCAAAGCATCCCCAAATCATTTATATTCATTTCATAAACACATGCATATATTTATAATTTCATAATTCGTAGATTTATGGGTTTATCGTAGGATCAAAGTTGAAAAATATACTTTGAGCATGGGTCAATGCAATTCATAATAAATATCATGGATTAACATCGATTCATATATTAGGAGACTTATTTAACCATAATCATTAACAATTAGATGAAATCCACATTCATTAAATGTAAACCTTAACCAAGTCAGTTTTGCTTCTGACTTGCAAAATCCGTTCATGAACTGCAATTTTGTTGAATGATATGGGGAGCGAGACATTCCAAACATT
Organism: Solanum verrucosum; assembly: GCF_900185275.1. Classification (NCBI taxonomy): domain Eukaryota; kingdom Viridiplantae; phylum Streptophyta; class Magnoliopsida; order Solanales; family Solanaceae; genus Solanum; species Solanum verrucosum. The sequence goes on from NW_026020058.1 coordinate 6,272, forward strand.
AATTAGACAAGAATGATAAAGTTTTGAGACTTTGAGCCCATTGATGTAAATAATCTATTGTGTCTTCCTATACTAAGTGATATGGCTTCCGTAGGAGAATGATCGACAAGAGAAGGTGGAGACCAGTCAAATGAACTTGATGATTGTGGTTGGACTCCCATGACTCACTTTAAACATCGAAAGTGAGTTCGTACTAGGAGTTAACAAAGAAACATGTTATGGAAAAGATGGTAAGGAGATCCAAAACAAATATTTGATTGTGCACTCAAAGACGGAAGAAATAAAGGTGCACCACTGCCAAGTGTTGTGTCGACCAATTACATTAGGAGAATATTTTCCTAGTTGGTTTTACACCAAGTTCGCATGCGATGGGACGAAAGCTCTATGTTTTTATGTCGATGAGAAGGAAAAGAAAGATGCAACTCTATCATGTCCATCACCAAACGATGCTCCAAAGTGATTTCCTGAAGTTGAGAATGCATGCATGGCCAAAATCGCATTATCTGACGATGATCTTCTATTTCGTGACAAACTTCCTAATCGCCTTTTATTCATGGTTTGTTTTGCACATGAGAAAAGGGTAAACAGAATCCTAGTCGATGGAGGATCTTGAATTAACATCCTTCCAATTCGCACAATGAAAGAACTTGGGATCTCAACTGCAGATCTTACTGACAGTCACTTGATGATCCAAGGATTTAACCAAGGAGGACAAAGGTCCATAGGGATCGTCATAATAGACCTCACCATTAGAGAGTTGCAATCAAACATGTGGTTACATGTAATTGATGCAAAGACATCATACAACATTTTACTTGGTACGCCGGGGGTACATGAGAACAAAGCAGTCCCCTCTACCTACCACCAATGTTGGAAGTATTATGAGGATGTAGTTGCAAGAATGATTATTGCATAAATTCGGTGTTGACAATGAATTTTTAATGATTATCCTTTTGACTTTGGGCGATCATGTTGCAGCTCACCAAATTGGAGTAAAAATTCCCCTACACAATTGGTATAGTCGGCGATCATCCCTTGGTTGGTGATCCGCCGAATAGTTCAACGCTCTTAATTCTCACTCATTTAGGTAGTTCCTCCCTGTACGCTTGATCATATCATTTCTTTACATTGAGGACACTACATTTTACTTTTTGGTGGGGTTAAGCCACTTGTGTTAATACTCTCCTTTGATGTGCTTGTTATTTCGATGTTGTTTCATTTACTTTTTTCTCTCTTTACCCTGCTCTCCCCTTGAATTTTGAAACTAATGAAATGTTTGAGTTGTCACTAATAATAATTTGAGGATTGATTTGGTTCAGTATCGATGTCTTGAATAGTACTCATGATGAGCATGATGTATACTATTTGTGTTGCAAGAACAAAATAGATGTGGTCGCACTTTTGGGCGATCTCTTTGAATCTTTTGTTGACTAGCTACGTTTCGATGTGATCCTTGCAATGAACATCACACGTGTAATTTTTATACTTTCGGACTATTCTAAATAAGTGTATTCGAAGTGTCATATATGGTGAGGTCTTACCTGAAAGCATGTATGTGGACTCCTAGAATTTTTTTTTAGTCTAATTGTTTAAACCTTTGTAAGTGTAAGGCATAATCTTGGGAAATAATTCTAAAAAGGAACCCAAATTTTCATATCCTTTGTGACTACCTTGTGAGGGTATGCATCCGTCTTGGCACCATTTGAGCCTAAACTATTTGTTGACAAAACCACATTGAAACATTTTGAGCCTATATTGTCTCCACATTATCATCCAAAATCCTTTTTGAAGCATTATTATAATTTAATAGACAAGTTAGGCCTAATGCCTAAGTTGGAGTGTGGAAAGGAAGGATGAATGTAAGCCAAGTGAAGGGAAAATAAAGATGAAAGAAGAGTCAACTTTGAAGTTTGTTACAAGAAGAAGCAAGTAGGAACCCCACTTTAAGAAAATGAATATTAAATTTTGAAAAATTGAAATGAAAAAGAGAAGTTGATAATATTAAGGGGATCCCGAATAAAGTGGGTGACAAATTAAAGTTTGAGTTCTCAAATGAAAAATAATGAAAAGAACATGAGAGGAGGTGAAGATGATTGCAATAATGTTTTGAAAAGATGAGGTCACCAAGTCAAATTTATCATACCTTAACCCTCAACGCCATTACAAGCCTAAAAAATCCCTTGAGATCTTGCATGAACTAGGTTGTCTATCGATTGGAAATATGGGTAAACCTATGGAATGAAGATTACATGTATTTCTCTTTTGACAGAGTGATAGTTGCATTGACTCCTTATTTGTTTGTTTATTTTCTTTGTGAGAGCATGAAATATTTATTGATGTGAAGTCAATTGAATGCATTTGTTGAAACATGATTTTGCATTACAAAAAAAACTATAGTGATTTTGAGCTTGTGTTGAAACTGGTTAGTCATCATTGGAAGCTTCTTGATCATGACTGATTGTAGCAAGTTGTTGAGAGTAATCTTGTAATGGCACTTGCATGTTAGGCCTCATTGAATATTATTGTAGACACCCTTATTGAGCTAATTATGTTCTTGATTTACTTGTGGACAAACAAAAGTTTAAGTTGGGGGTGTTGCTTAGTGGTAGATTTGCACTCATGTGAGGACTATTTAGCTCAACAATTATTTTTCTCAATGCCTAATTATGTCCTACTCTAATGATATTTTGATCATCTGCAGCTACGAAGGCTAAAGAACATGACAAGGATGAATATGTGAAAGAATAGCCAAAAATAATGAAATGAAGTGAAAACTCCACATTATGTGATCACCTATTGAAAATGGTGAATAACCAAACGGGTACGATAGCACCCCATTTGACAATACATTGAGCCAATTACTTGAGGTTGGATGGCGAACTCATGGAGAGATGGAGATGCGCCAAATGAAAAAGGCAAACAAGGTGAACATTGCCGTTTTTGACAATATCGAGTGACAAAATGGTAGTTTAAAAATTGAATAACAGTGGTAATCGGCGATTCGCTGAACAAGAAAAATATACTCAAACGAGATCGCCGACTGATCAGGTTCAAACATTTGAAGCATGGAGCAAGAAGACGGTGAGTTGAATAATGACTAGCGATTTACCGAATGAGCTTAGTGAGCTCGAATAACATCACCGAGTGAGTAACATATTAAGTTTTGTGCCAAATCTTGGGAAACTATGAATAGCCTAAAGGATTGAGAAAAAGGGGTTCAAAATTTTTGGGAGAGTTCTTAATATTATTTAGAGAGAAACACTTCCTATTTAGTGAACAACCCTTTTAGTTTTTGGGATTTTTAATTTTTTTATATTGAATTTGATAAACTAAGTTGATTTTGAAGTGTGTTTGCTTGTAATTACTCAAATTCATGTTACCCACAACTGGTTTCATGCAAGGTATAAATTCTCTACACTTTGTAATGTGTGGCTGAACCCCCAATCTCTTGGGGTGTTATTATGGGGTTGGGTGTTGATTTAACGTAGTGGGTATTTTGAATTGCTCTATTTTATAGTTGTTAACCGTGGATTTGAACTGTCATCATGCGGTTAGCTCATGACTGAAGGTGGCCAACTTGATTTTAGTTATATCACGACCCAGACCATCATGATTGGCACCCAAACTAACCCTTTGGTGGGAGAACCACAACTATAGCCCAAACCAAGCAACTAAACCAAAAACTAAGCATTTATGGATACGAAGAGAGGAATAATAGCTAAAAACAGAAGTTCCCATAAAATTCCAAAAGATCTAACAACTAAACAAAGCAGAATTTACACCTAGAAACTGAAAGTCAATGTGCCGAAACATCTAAAGTTAAACAAGTCTAAACAAGAAGGGATACAACCCCAAACTAATGAACTAAGCAACTAACTAGAAAAGTCTAAGTCCGAAATGTTGACATAGACGAAAGAAAAACTCATGGCAGCCTGGAAGAACTGGCTCACCCTTGAATTTGAAGCGATCACTGATCTTCTAAACGAGGTCTGTCAGTAGCTGCCTGAATATGCCCTGTACTTAACAAAGAAAGAGCAAGTGTAGTATCAGTACACAACCACAATGTACTGGTAGGATCACGCGGCTATCCCACTAACTATAACATACATAAGTCAATACAACAATATAATCATATGCATATATTGAACATATACACTCTCATCAACATTTATAAACAAGGTACAGTTTCACATTTATGAAGATACACAATTATATCAAATCATTGGTCCTCTCATAGAACCCAAACCCAAAAAGTTAGTATACCGCAACGTGGTACCCAATCCAATGTTTATGCCGGAACGTGGCAACCGATCACAGAAATATGCCAGAACGTGACAGTCAATTAAAGATAGTGTGTCGGAATGCAACACCAGATCCATTCAACAAGCCACAAATACAATCACAAGTACATTCTCATAATCATACAATCAAGTCATGATTTCATGGCATTCGTCATTCATATATCCTCATTTACAAAAAGTCTGATCAATAATACAACATTCCCATACATACATGTATCATAATGAAGCAAGAACAAACATACATAACACAACCATAGAATCACAATCATCACCTACCTCGAAAGCAGCTTGAAACCCTAAGAAACTTGATCCTTCCCTTTCCGAATTTGTTCCGCTTGTTCTTGGTCTACGAACAATCAATTAATAAGAGAATCAATAAACAATCACCAATTACCTAAAATTCAAACAATTCTATAAACCTTAGATTAAACCTAGGATCCCAAGTATCCAAAGTAAAGATTTTTCCACTATAGTTTCTAAATCAAAACCCTCCCCAATGGATAATTACCCATTAGATTACATTCTACGGATCGAAAAACGTATTCAGGGAGTGAAAAACTTACCTTTAGCCTCGAGAATAGTGGAAAACTGTCAAGAATCGTCTGGGGTTCGTTCCTTAGCTCTATTAATCGAAAAAGTGCAGAATAAAGACATTTTTGGGGTTTATTTACAACTTTAAGTCGCGTCGGGCTTGCCACAGCTGCACCCACTCTGCTACAGCAGCCCTGCCAGATCGACCAAAAGCACCGCCAAAGCAGCTTGCACGAAATAGCGAGCTATTTTAATAATTCCAAGACCCACATTTCACAACACACCTTTAACCAACAACGCTCAGAAAATATCGTTCACGCTAAGATCGATTTCGGGAGTTCTACTCACTCGAATTCAATTTCGTAAAGTCATACGGGTTCCTTAACGACTTATCTAACTACTCATAAAATCATAAATAATTCATCCAATTGTTACCAGATTTCCCTACACCTTAATTACTCGAATTTCGTCCAAATCTGGACTACGTTGGGAAATTCCAAGTTACTACAAAAAAGTTTTTCAACCCAAAAATTTTCCACCCTGGCTTTTCTATAAAGACAGAAACCGATCATTATAATAAATACCCATCACTCATAACTTAGGAAAAATAGGCTAATGAAGGGATAAAGTAGTACCTGAATCGACGAACAATTGGGGATACTTGCATCGCATGTCCCTCTCGGTTTCCCAAATAGATTCCTCAACTGGACGATGCTTCCATTAAAGTTTCAATGACTTAATATCCTTGGTCATCAACTTACGCACATCACGATCAAGAATTACAATCGGTTCCTCCTCATATTGGAGGTCTTTGTCTAACACAATTGAGTCCCACATAATGATATAATCCCCCTCACCATGATACCTCTTCAACATGGACAAATGAACTCCCGATAAATTAGGAGGTATACCCAATCTATACGCCACCAGTCCTACACATTCAAACATCTCAAAGGGACCAATGTATCTGTCACGACCCGAGCCTACACAAACTCCACTATATCCTTCTTAATGCATAACCACCAATAAATTTGCTTCAAATCTCGATACATCATGGTCACACTCAGATGAATAGAATATCATGAACCATGGGATTCTATCAACGGCTTTTGAATCAAATCATCAACTTGAGGAACACAAATTCTCACTTTGAAATTGAGCACACCTTCCGCATCAAGAGTGGTTTCTTGTGCCTTACTACTCACGGTCTTCTTTCTAAGATCCTCCAAATTCTCATCCTCAAATTGTTTGGCCTTCAACCCTTCAATGAATGTGGCCCTAACCTCAATGCTAGCTAACACCCCACCTTTATCTGACATGCCTAACTACATGAACTTAGACTCTAAGGTCTGAATTTCCTTAGTCAAAGGTCGCTTGGTTACACTCAAGCAAGCTAGACTGCCTATACTCACCACTTTTCGACTCAAAGTGTCTGCCACCACATTAGCCTTACCCGGATGGTATTGAATGGTGACATCATAATCTTTAAGTGACTCCATCCACCTTCGTTGTCTCAAATTCAAATCTTTTTTAGTGAACACATGATACAAACTACGATGATCAGTAAACACTTCACACTTAACACCATAGAGGTAATGTTGCCATATCTTAAGAGCAAACACTACTACTGCCAACTCCAAATGATATGTTGGATAATTCCTCTCATGCACCTTCAATTGACGCGAGGCATAAGCTATAACATTCTTATCTTGCATCATTACAACACCCAACCAAGAATGTATAACATCACAATAAACAATAAAATTTATACCTTCAACCAGTAATGCTAGAATAGGCGAGGTGGTCAAGAGAGTCTTGAGCCTTTGAAAGCTCCCCTCACATTTTTAGTCCATTCAAATGGTAACTACTTTTTGGTCAAATTAATCAAGTGAGTGGCAATAGAAGCAAAGTTCTTCATAAATCGGTGATAGTAGCTAGCAAGCCCCACAAAACTCCTAACTTCCGTCACAGAGCTAGGCCGAACCCAATTCTTAACCACTTCAATCTTTTGAGGATCTACCATTACCTCTTCTTTTGAGACTACATTTCCCAAAAATGCAACCGAAGTGAACTAAAATTTACACTTAGAAAATTTAGCATACAACCTTAGTTTCCCAAGAACACCCAGAACAATACGAAGATGGTCGGCATGCTCTTCCTGAATTTTCAAATAGACCAAAATATCATCAATAAAGACTATAACAAACAAATCCAGAATGGTTTGAACACCCAATTCATCAAACTCATGAAGGCTGCAGGCGCGTTGGTCAAACCAAAAACTAATAGTGCCAATAGCAACTTCTTAATGCCATCTTGGGCACATCCTCATGCCTAATTTTAAACTTATGGTAACCAGACCTACATCAATCTTAGAGAAAACTGATGCACCTTGCAATTGGTCAAAAAGATCATCTATTCGAGGCAAGGGATATTTGTTTAGAATAGTGACCCTACTCAATTGCCGGTAATCTATACACATTCTCATACTACCATTTTTTTCTTAACAAACAAAACTGGAGCACCCCATGGAGAAGAGCTAGGATGAATAAATCCCTTATCAAAAAGCTCTTGGATTTGAGCCTTAAGCTCTCTTAACTATGTCGAAGCCATGCGTTATGGAGGGATAGAAATGGGACGAGTACCAGGTTCATAATCAATACAGAAGTTTATATCTCTATGCGGAGGCATACCAAGCAAGTCATTAGGATACACTTTTCTAAATTCTAACACCACAAGAATAGACTTAATAGATGGAGTCTCAACTCAACATCCCTAATATGAGAAAAATAAGCCAAATAACCATGCTCTATCAGTTCACTAGCCTGAATGGAGGATATGATCTTAGCTTGCTTAGGCTTGTACAACCCTTCCCACTCTAAGTTTTCCCTTCCCGAAATTTATAGAGTTAAAGACTTAGTATTACAATTAAGCACATCATAATAGGAGGACAAGTAAGCCATGCCTAAGATTATATCAAAGTCAGTCATATCCAAATTCACCAAATCAGCCCAAGTCTGAAAACCCTTAAACAAAATAGGACAAGCACGATAGCCATGGGTAACTATGACAAACTTTCCAAATGGGGTATAAATATGGATGGGGGCATCTAGTATATCCCAAATCATAGCAAATTCTGAGGTGAATCGCACGGATACATATGAATAAGTAGAACCTGGATCAAATAACACATTAGCCATCCGGTCACAAACAAGAATAGTAAATGTGATCACCGTGTCAGATACCTCTGCCTCATTCTTACCCGGAAAGGCGTAACGCTGAGCCCTATGATCATGTCGAGCGGCTTCCCTACCTGGTTGCACATTATCCCTGCTCGCGTTACCATTCCCTTTACCTCTACGGCCTTGTTGATTACCTCTTCTCCTACCTTGTGACGTCCTCTACAATTATTACCATTTCTCGAGGGTACCACTGCTCTAGTCTGCTGTTGCGCAGAATCTAACACTCGTGAGTGGGGACTATCTCTTCTCATATGCCCAGGTTATCCACAATTGTAGCAAGTACGATCAAAAGATGGTATGTCTCCCGTCGAAGGCGCGACTCCCTAGTTATCCTAAATCAAATTATGAGATGGAGTTCCCGACTAATTACATGTAGAGGCGGGCATGGCAGACTGAATTGGTCTAGCTGGAAGTGTTGGCCTCCCTAATCCTCTGGGGTAAGAGCCTTGAAAGTTACCCGTGTTCTTGGCCCTGTTTTTCCAATGCCTTAGCCTGGCCGTCTCGCCTCACCCCATCCACTTTCTTAACAAAGTCTATCACCTCATTAAAGCTTCTCCCTGCAGAGGTTATGTGAACAGATAATACTTGCAACTCAGAATTTAGTCCTTAATAAATAAACAGATGCTCTTTTCCTGAGTAGTCACCAACTGTGTGGAGTATCTAGACAATGCATGGAAATTGGCCTCATAATCAGCCACAGACATACCACCTTGTTCCAAAGCCATAAACTCATCTTTCTTATGATCTCTCAAAGTTCTAGGCACATATTTCTTCAAGAACAGAGCATGATATTGTGTCCAAGTAAGTGGAGGCAAAACTGAAGATATGCATTCCATAGAAGCTCTCCACCACTACTTAGGCTCACCTTGAAGCTGAAAAGTATATAACTCAACCCCATGTTGATGGACAATTCCCAACTTATGAAGCCTGTCATATCAGTCTAAGATAAAATAATAAGCATCCTCCTCAGAGCCAAGAAATACATGAGGCTTTAGCTTCAAAAACATAGTCAACATTTCGTGCTCATTACAAGTCATAACAGAACCCCCCATAGAGGATAGAAGAAAGCATGTATACCTACATTTCCACCCACTTTGGGAGTAGTGATAGCAATAGGAGGATTGGCGGCAGCTTGAGTTGCTTGAGCATACGGAAGCAATCCAGGACCAACCAACCCTTTCAGGAATGATATGATCTGTTGGGCTAACGCTAGGTCGATGGGAGGAATACCTGTAGTCTCAGCCTGCACCTTTTTCTCTTGTCCAACCTCCTCAACATTTTCAACCTTAATATCCTCCTCTATCTCTTCATGATGTACGAGAGGGCCCTTATTTTAGGGAGCATTTTCAACTGGTACCTCATCTCTAGTAGGCACCACTCTTCCTTGGCCTCTATCCCTACCTCGACCGCAGCCTCTCACTACAGATTCCTCATCTGGAGCATTGACAGGAGCTACGGGCCTGACGCCGTTGTATCTAGTGTTAACCATCTGCAGACAGAAGAGTGAAGGAGGTTAGATACTAATTTGAATCGATAGATACCAATTGGAATCAAGTTATAGCACGAAAGGAGACAAAAGAAAACAAAGAGATTTCCTAAAGACCTATAGCCTCTCGAAGAAAAGTAAAGGCGTCCCCGTGCCGTTCCGCAAGACTTTACTAGACTAGTTTTTGTACATCGAGATCAACAAACCTAGGTTGTGATACCAACATTGTCACGACCAAGACCATCGTGATTGGAACCCACGCATTCTTCTCTCTCCTTAGATTTGAAAACGAAAAGCCCCGTCACTAACCCTTCAGTGGGAGAACCACTATACATCCCAAACCAAACAACTAAACCAAAAACTAAAGCATTTAAGGATAGGAAGACAAGAATAATAGTTAAAAACTGAAGTTCCCATAAACTTCCAAAATATCTAACAACTAAACAATGCAGAATTTATACGTCGAACCTGAAAGTCAATGTACCAAAACATCTAAAGTTCAACAAGTCTAAACAAGAAGGGATACAATCCCAAACTAATGAACTAAGCAACTAATTAGAAAAGTCTAAGTCCGAAATGTGGACATAGACGAAAAGAGAACTCATGGTAGCCTAGAAGAACTAGCTCACCCTAAAATTCGAAGCGATCACTAATCTTCTCGATGAGGTCTATCAATAGTTGCCTAAAGATGCCCTGTACTCAACAAAGAAAGACCAAGTGCAGTATCAGTACACAACCAGAGTGTACTGGTAGGATCACGCAGCTATCCCACTAAGTGTAACATACATAAGTCAATAATATAATCACATCCATATATCGAACATATATATTATCATAAACATTTACGAACAAGGTAGAGTTTCACATTTCTCAAGATACACAATTATATTAAATCATTAGTCCACTCATGGAACCCAAACACAAACAGTTAGCATACCGAAACGTGATACCCAATCCAATGTTTATGCCGGAATGTGGCAACTGATCCCAGAAATATGCCGGAACATGACAACCAATCAAAATTAGTTTGTCGAAATGCAACACCCGATCCATTCAAAAAGCCACATTTACAAACACAAATACATTCTCATAATCATACAATCAAGTCATGATTTCACAGCATTCATCATTCATATATCCTCATTTACAACAAGTGTGATCAATAATGCAACATTCACATACATACATGTATCATAATGAAGATTGAACAAACATACATCACACAACCACAGAATCACAACCATCACGTACCTCAAAACAAGATTGAAACCCTAAGAAAATTGATCTTCCCTTTTCGAATTCGTTTCGCTTGGTCATGGTCTACAAACAATCAATATAATACGGGAATCAATAAACAATCACCAATTACCCAAAATTCTAACAATTCTGTGAACCCTATATTAAACTCATGATCCCAAGTATCCAAACTAAGGCATTTTGCGCCAAAGTTTCTAACTAAAAATCCCTCCCCCATCGATAATTACCCATTAGATTACGTTCTACGGATCTAAAAACAGATTCGAGGAGTGAAAACCTTATCTTTAGCCTCAAGAATGGTGGAAAATTGTCAAGAATCGCTTGACGTTCATTCCTTAGCTCTAAAAATTGAAAAGTACAGAATGAATACGTTTTGGGATTTATTTACGTCTTTAAGTCACGTCAGCCCGCTACAGCGGCCCCGCCAGAGCGACCAAATGCACCGCCAAAGCGGCTTGCACGAAACAGTGAGCTATTTTAATAATTCCAAGAAACCCATGTCACAACACACCTTTAACCAACGACGCTATAAAAAATATTGGTCACGCTTAGATCAATTCCAGGAGTTCTACTCACCCGAATTCAATTTCATAAAATCATACGGGTTCCTTAACGACTTATCTAACTACTCATGAAATCAAAATCATAAATAATTCTCCCGATTGTTACTAGATTTCCCTATACCTTAATAACTCCGATTCCAAGTTACTATGAAAAAGTTTTTGACCCAAAAAATTTCCCCGTTGGCTTTTCTATAACGACAGAACCTGGTCGTTACAATATATGATCTAGCATTTGTGCTAGAAAGCGACCAATATGAGTAGTTAATTAGTTTTATGTTTGCAATTTGGTTATGTTTAATTGTAAATCCAAGGTAGTGGTTTGAATTGAAAACAACGTGAATGAGATCGAAAGGAGATTTCATGAAGTAGTATTATGATATCGAAAGAAGATTAATACTATCCAAGATGATTGAACCTATCCATGAATTTGTGTTGTTATATTTGGTGGAATCATCCACCTATTTGCCCTGTTTACTACATTGAGATTAGTTGTGATTTAATTCCCTAATTGAATTCTTAAGCTCACACCATTACTTGGGGGATTTGATCCCAATTCTTAGTAGGGTATTTGTATTGATGATGACCGCCCACTTTTTTTATTAGTTTTGAGAAGTAGTTTGAGTGTTATCACATTCCTCTAGAGGTTCTTCCCATTATCTAAGATTTTACGGCTGAAGGACGAAAATGTTTTAGTGTCACAACCCAAGGTACCCCTTAGGCGTAACGTGGCATATAGGAAACGAGAGGCCCTAAACACGCCACTTTGCATTCATAAAATAAGAAATAGAAATTAAGACATTTAACACACAATTTCAATGTATCAAAGTTTTATAAAGCAAAGCGAAATTCTGAACAGTTGTGTCATTATCCATCTAATACATAAGATTGAAATTTGGCCTAGCCCTTTGATGTTTGTGTATTCAAGACAAAATTTTCGATACAAGTGTCTACGATCATACAATAGTTTAGTAACCTAACCAAGGGTTAGGATCGTCCTAATAGAGTGGACGTGAAAATTAGTGGTTAAATGGAAACGTGCCAAAGCTAATCGTAGCTAAAGACATTAACCAGTAAAAACATTCGAAATTAAATAGGGTGACACAAGCGTCAAATATTTAAGTGTGGGTTTGTAGGCAAGAAACAACTAAAACAGTGAAAATATGGAAAAATACAAGTATGGAGACGGGATTCTTGGGATGTGATAGGAATACAAGATAGACTAAATCATTGGGAGCATGCTTGTGATAGAAAATTCATAGAGTATTTGTGACTAGGCTAGACTTTAAAGGGGATAAACTCGATGTCGAGCAACTTACCTCGTTTCAAGTGGGTTCCTCTCGGACACCCACTTACTGCATAAAGAACACCCTACGCGTTAACCCATTCACTCTCTCGAGCTAAGTGTGTGAACATGGGACTAGGGTTCACTCTCTCGAGTTGAACCTCATGTTGACCCACTTACACTGGCCATCAATTTAGTGGTCTTACTTTTACGACCTCATTCTCGAGCAAGCTGAAAGCACATATATGAGATTATATTTGCAACTACTACGTCATTAGATTCATCCACAACCACTAAATGAAATCAAATTTAAACTACGAATAAACTATCAACAAGCAAGACCCAACAACAAATCTAACCCATATTCACAAAATCACACCCCAAGAATTGGGGTTTTTAGCCACACATGTAAAAGAGATAAAGAGGAATACCAATCTCAATTTCTATCAATGGGTATGCAAAATTAAGTCTTAAAATAGGCAAAAGGTTAAGGATCCAAGAGATCCAAGTCCAATTTCTTGAAGATTAAACCCTTGAAAGCTCCAAGTTCTTCAAAAACCTCTCCAAAACTTAGGAAGAATGTCTCAAAGACACTCTCTAAAAGTTAATAATCTCCAAATTAGGTAAAACGAGGTAGAATTCGCTACTAAGAATAAAAATGAACTAGTATTTATAGCTTTCAAAAAAAATGCTCTGAAGGATCTTTTGGCGACGTTAGTCCGGATCGCCAATGCACTCAGTGATCCGCCCTTTGTTCTAGTTCATCACCATCTTGCACCAGCCTTTAGCATTGTCGTGCTCTGGGTTATTAGGCGGCATGGTACTACTTCGCGGAACTGCTCGGTGATGCATCGACTGCTCCCTTTTTCCACCGACTTGATCCTTTTTTCAGGGCTCAGTACATTGGAACAAAGTAAGACCTTTCGGCGACTCACCAAGTTGACATGGAGATCCTCAGGCCTTCATTTTTTCATTCTTTTCAGCCTTTTTGTTTCTTTTTACGACCTAGCGTCCATGCTTTCCTTCAAACTTCAAATACCTGAAACTTAACGGTTTTCATTAGGTATTGACATAAAATAAGTATTTGAGGACACAATTTCTATCAAAATATAGCCCTAATGAGTCCAATTTGTGGACCCATCAACACCCACAACTTAAGCTTTTGCTTGTCCTCAAGCAAACTCATGTTGAGCCGTTTAAAAAGGATGTCTCGAACAGTGATACACAAGACTCAATCATGAATACACACAACAAGACTCAATTTACTTATGCAAAGATCAAATGTGCACTTAAAGATTCAAGTTGTGACTCACCAATATCAACGAATCTCATGCTCACAATACTTTCTTCAAATGCAAGTTCAAGCTCAACTATAGTGTTCAAATGCCCTCACACAAAGAATGATTCCATATTCACACAAAAGGTTTCACAGTTTAAAGCTTTGGAATAAGATGCAATACTCACACTCACAAAGAAGAACATAATGCATAATTCACCCATAGGTTTACCCGTATTTTCCAATCAACATTTGTTTCAGCTCACTCAAGATCAAAAAGGTCTTTTCAAGGCTTGTAATGGGGCTGAATGCAAATGTATGGTCATAAAGGCTTAGTGACTTTCATCCTCATGAGATGTGGTGCTCACAACACGTCCTTCCCTTTTCCCTCATCATTTTCTTTAGTGCTCATAAGTCATCCTATTATTCGCTTCCCATGAATTGTTACGAAACCCCATTTCTTTTGTACTTTATTCCACAACTTTCTTTTTCATTCTTTTTCTTTTTCTTTTATATCTTTTCTTTTATATATGGAGGGGTTCCATTTTTCTCAAAATAATGGGTAAGAGGGACTTTCTTGCACTTCTTAATTTGCCTTCTCTTTTCACCACACCCCCAACTTAGGCTTTTGGCCTAAGTTAGCTATTCAAACTAACCACAACTTCAGGAGGATTATGGGTGATGGATTAAGAAAGGTCTAGTTTTCATCAAGTTTCTTCCAAAGAAAGGTAAGGCTCAAGGGGTGTTCAAGAGAGAATCACACACTCACAAGGTATGTCACAAAAGAGGTATATGTCAAATTGGTTCACACTTGTCCAAGTTGCCTAAGATCATATCAAGAGATAGCATCACTTAGTTGACTGGAGCAATGGGGAAAATTTTAGGATCTATCATGCATAGTTCACAATAAGCTCATCACACTAGGCATTGACACTATAAGTTAAACAAGACTCCACACTTCCGCTAGTGTGCAAAGATCATCACAAGATAATCAATTTGATATTAGGCTGGTCATAATGAGATGCAAAGAGTTCACATATTGTTTATGCAACTTCATTTGGCCTCATCGTAGCCGTACATTCATGTTAGTTCAATGGAGAGCACTATTCAAGTCATCGGTATTGATCGGAACCGAGACTCAATTTTTTGCAAAATAACAGCCACATTCAAGAGCATATAGCGGGTGGCAAAAATGTGCGAAAAATTCAAAAAAATTTGGAAGGTTCAAAATTGTTTTGCAATTAAAAACAAAATGAGCCATAAGCTTAATCATCCACAGAAACAGATAAGACACAATTTTAAAGAAGAACAACCCAACTATATACACAAAACATAACTATCAACACAAACGGTGTAGGCCTCACCCCACCATAATTAAAAAGTATTTTTCCTCAAATGCAAATAAAAGTATCAATAGTAAAAATATGATAAGACAGAGAGGGAGGTAAAGAAAGGACATGTCTATGCAGTCTCTCTCTATATCAGGGTCTCAGTGGCTGGTGTAGCTATCTGTTTATGGGCATCAGTTCCCGAAGTAGCCTCAGACAGAATAGCAATGCCAGATTCGCTAGCAGCTGTTCTGGACGTCTGAGTCGGCAATGTCTGGATCACCGGCTGCACAACCGTCTCTATAAGATCTGGCAAGTCTCTAAATATGCCCTCATCTCTACTCTCATGTGTCTTCTCAGCATGTACTGATATCAACTCCTCGTTGGTCTCTGCATGTGTTGCGCCATCTCCCTACACATCTCTGGTAGTCTCAGGAGCATCTTCATCGTCTGCCCTCTCTAATAATGAAGTGAAGTTAGTAGACTTAAGATAGTCTACTTCCTTCCTCAAACTCACATTCTCGGCTTTTAAAGTCGTCACCTCATAGGCCTCCCCTTGTCTGCTCTCACAAGCAATGACTTTCACTGTCAAGGCATCAACAAAAGTCTGAAAGGGGGTAAGTGCTGCTACTATAGCACTGTTAATCATCCCCGGGATGGATCTATCCAATCGGGTAGCTCTCACATCAGTTGAATATGCCAACTGCCCCATCTTTAGAATCATGGCCTGAATAATCCTGGCATGCTAGGAGGATGAGAAAGCACCTGGAGCCTATGAGGAAGAGGAATAAAGAGCGGGTATACATGAGGGCGCAGAGGTTGGATTAGGCGAAGGTGCCTCTGCTGGTAATGAGTCAACATTAACCTCTGAACAAGTCCTGTTGGAGTTGATCTCCTCCTTTCAACCTCTTCTCGAGTGAACTCGGCCTCAATAGGCCAGATGTCTGTGGAGGATGAAGGGATGACTTCTATATCATTTGCAGGATCCCGTGGTAGTCCGGCACGCCAGCATAACTTAGTGATCAAGATCGGGAATGGGAGAGAGGTAATTCTCTTCTTGGCTCTCATGGACATCTCCTGCGAAGTCAGCAGTCCTAGGTCAATCCACCTCCTGGCCATGATAGAACCAAGGCAAGCCGTCTTAGGATGGCACAAAATGGACTTGTTCTAGGATGGCATGATAGTGCTTCTGATGAAGCAAAACCAGAACCTGGAGGCAATGTTCAAGTCCCTCTTCTCAATAGGAGCTCCTGCATCCATCCACCTCGGGGTGTTGTCAGAAATCATCACAGCCAACCAACCCTTTAAGTCATCTAGGGACTGAACAATCGGCAACCTCATGTAAGGGAGTGCAGAGTGTAGCGGTCTATCTAATACAACATTAATATACTCGTTGTGACACTCCACCTCCTTGCCTTTGACCAAGACCGACTTCACCGGTCGAAACTCATTTGCCTTCTTCTTGTTCTTAGGCACCAAATCCCCATAGGTAGTGTAAAACTCTCTTACCCAGGAGAGAATATAGGGGTCTCGTGGCCATGTCAACTACTCGAATTTATGGTATCAGAGAGTTTCAAGCACCTCAAGATGCTTACCTTCTAGGCCCTCCAAGGATAGTAGCTTCTCCTCTTTGATGTTTCATAAACCATCACCTTTCAATCTATTTAACAGCCTCCATGGAGGGACTATAGGAACTGCAGGAGTTACTGAGGGTTCCTGGGCTGGCACTGAGTCTGTAGTCGAAGGAGTATTAGCTGAGAGAGTACTGCGGCTGTGGATTGAGATCTGATCTGTAGCACATCCCTTCGGTTAATTAGAGGTTCTTCATCCTCTGGTTCATCAAAATCTAGCTCAATAACTGCCCCTTTTCTGGCTATATTATTTTTCCTCTTGCCTTTGTCTCCCGGTTGGAGGTCAACCCCTCTCTTCTTTGGAGGGTTTGATCCTTCTTCATTTATTGTAATGCCCTTTGCCTTTTTTTGGGGTGGTTTAATTAGATTGGTACATACCATATCTGCAAAAGATCGAGATAAATTAAGAAAGCAAAATCAAACTCTAGCACATCAAATCTTGTTGCAGACAAACTCACCGATCCAGTCAGTGAGTCGTCAATCCACTTTGGCAAGCTAAGTCTGGCACGCCGATGAGGTTGGTTAAATAATTAAGGCAGGTCGGCGATAGGAGAGTCCTTTCAGCGAATCACCGACTACTTTCGGCGAGCAAGGGTTTGTTCGCCAAAAGTTACATTGCATAAGAGTCTCAGGGGTGCAAATAAAAAGCGATAAAGAGTACTTTTGGTAAGTTGTCGAGTGCCTTCAGTGACCCATGGCTTCTGACCGAAAGTAACAGATTCAAACATCCAATTTTGACACGAAATTAAATACAAGATGAAGCAAATAGGCGAACCGCCGGGTCATTTGGCGAGCTCGACTGAGCTGCCGAGTTACCCAACGTGCTCATTTTCAACCTACAGGCCAAAAATTGAAGAATCCAAGAGACCCAAACCCAAATGTTGAAGATGAAACCCTTTGGAACTTCAAATCATCAAAACCCTCTCAAACATAGTGAAAAAATATCAAAAAGTACTACTCTATTTGAAAATTATAATAATTGTTTGACCTTTAAAACTATAACTCTAACTAGTATTTATAGTTTTCACAGATTTGTGCTGCAGCGGATCATTCAGAGTTGTTAGTGGGAATTGCCAATCAACTCGGTGATTCACCTTTTGGTGTAGTTCATCGCATTCTTGCACCATCCTTCAGTATCATCATGCTCTGGGTCATTGGGCCACATGGTACTGCTTCGCGGAACTTCTCGGCTATGTGCCGACTGCTCCACTTTTCCAAAGCTTGATCCTTTGCTTCAGAGCTCAGCACACTGGAACAAAAGGCGAAGTAAGATCCTTCGGTGACTCGCCAAGTGGACTTGGCGATCGTCAGGCCTTCATTTCTTTGTTCTTTTCAGCCTTTTCATTCCTTTTTACGACGTAGTGTCCATACTTTCCTTCGTAATTCAAATACCTGAAACTTAAGGGTTTTCATTAGATATTCAGATAAAATAAGCATTTGAGGACAGAGTTTCTATTAAAACATAGCCCTAAATGAGTGCAACTTGTGGACTCATCAATACCCCCAACTTAAACTTTTGCTTGTCCTCATGCAAACTCAAGTTCAGTCACTCAAAATGGGTGTCTCGAACAGTGTTACGCAAGACTAAATCATGAATGAACACAACAAGACTCAATTTACTTATGCAGGGAGCAATTGTGTACTCAAAGATTCAAGTTGTGACACACCATTACCAAAGATTCTCTAGCTCGCAATACTTGCTTCAAATGCAAGTTCAAGCTCAACAAAAGCCTTCGAATGCCCTCACACAAATGATGATTCCATTTTCACACGCAAAGGTATAATCAATTTAAATTTCAGGAATCAGATACAACGGTCACACTCACAAAGAGGAATACAATGCATGCTTTCACCCCTAGATTTTTCCGTATTTTCCAATCAACATTTGTTTCGACTTTCTCAAGATCACAAAGGTCTTAACAAGGCTTGTAATAGGGCTGAGTGTTAAGGTTTGATCATTTAGGCTCAACCACTTTTATCCTCATGAAATATGGTGCTGTCAACACTTCCTTTCTTTTTCCTTCATTATTTTCATTAGTGCATCATAGGTCATCATATTATTCACTTCCCATGGATTGTTCGAAACCCTATTTCTTTGGTACTTTATTCCACAACTTTGTTTCCTCTTTCTCTTTTTTTTTATATGGAAGGGTTCCATTTTTCTCAACACCATGGGTTAGAGGATACTTTCCTTGCACTTGTTGAGTTGCCCTTATCTTTTCAACACACAATTCAAGAGGATTATAGGTAATGGATTAAGAAAGGTCTAGTTTTCAACAAGTTTCTTCCAAAGAAAGGTAGGGCTCAAAGGGTGTTCAAGAGAGAATCACACGCTCACAAGGTAGCTCACAAAAGAGGTATATGTCAAATTGGTTCACACTCTTCGAAGTTACCTAAGATCATATCAAGAGAAAGTCTTACTTAGTCGACCGGACTAACGGGGCAAATTCTAGGTGTTGTCATGTGATGCTTATCGTGACCAACGACACTAACCTACGGTATGAGTGTCTACGATCGTTGATAATATAGTAATCCAACCGAGGGTTGGGGTCGTGTCCCAAGGCAGCGGTTTTGAGAATTAATAGCCAATTAGAATTTCATTCGAATTAGTCGTAGCTAAACACATTTGCGATAAAAGACATAGTAAATTAAATGGGGTGACACGAAAGTGTCAAATATCAAATGGGATTTCTGTAACTAGTGCTAAAACGGCAAAATAAACAACAAAATCAAGTATGGGGAAAGGTTCTTGGGATGTGGTCGCAATACAAGTTGAGATAAATCGTTGGGTACATACTTTCAAAAGGAAATTTGCAAGATCATAGTGACTAGACTAAGCTTTAAATGGAAATAAGTTCCCTCTCGGGCAACTTACCCCGTTTCAAATGCATTCCTCTTGAAAACCCATTTGTAGCATGAAGACCAGCCTACGCCTTACCCCACTCACTCTCTCGAGCAGAGTATTAGGATATGGGACTAGGGCTCACCCTCTCGAGCTGAACCTCATGTCGAACCACTCCTTAGACCATCAGTTTAGTGGTTTTGGTTTTGCGACCTCTCTCTCAGGAAAATCGAAAACACATGGGTGGCTTTTTATTTGCAACTACAAACCCTTTAGATTAAACCACAACCACTAGGTGAAATCACCATTAACATACATCTAACCTATCAGCAAGCAAGACCCAACAAGAATATCAACCCATATTTGCTAAATCACACCCCAAGAATGGGGTTTTTTAGCCACACATCAAGAAATAAGAAATTATACCTAACATGATAAAGAAATCAACTGGGTATAAGAAATTAAACCTTAAATTAAGGAAAGGGAAGTGAATAGAGAAGACCCACTTCCAACTTGGGGAAGAAGAACTCATTTCTTTAAGTCTCCACAAAACCCTCTCCAAACTGGAGAGAAAAAAATATTAGCTAAAGTATATTCTAAAGTGAAAATAATAATAATAATTATTCCACACATCAAGCTCTCTTAAGACTAAAACTCTAAAGAGTATTTATAGTTTTCATAGATTGTGTTGCGGGGGATTGTTCGGCGACATTAGTCGAGATCGCCGATGAACTTGGCGATCCGCCCTTTGGTCAGCTCATAGCCTTCAGTGTCTTACCTTTAGCATCCTTGCATTCTGGATCATTGGGCGGTGTAGTATTGCTTCGCGGAACTGATCGTTGACCCGCCGACTGCTCCTTTCCTCGCCTTTTGATCTACTTCCTTCAAGGCTTCGCGTACTGGAACGAAGGGCGGCTTCTATAGTTTCGGTGACTCGCCAAATTAAACTCGGTGATCTGCAGGATTCCATTTCTTGTTCTTTTCAGCCCTATTTGCTCCATTTTACGCCTAAGTGTCCATGCTTCTACTAAATCTTCAAATACCTGAAACTTCAGCATTTTAATCAAGTATTGAGGTAAAACAAGCATTCAAGGACACTATTTCCATTAAAATAAAGCCCTAAATGAGTCCAATTTGTGGACTCATCAACACCCCCAACTTAAGCTTTTGCTTGTGCTCAAGCAAACTCAAGTTCAGCCGTTCGAAAATGGTGCCTCAAACAGTCCTACACAAGACTAAATAATGAATGCACACAACAAGACTCAATTTACTTATGCAATGATCAATTGTGTACTCAAAGATTCAAATTGTGACACACCATCACCAAAGATTATCATGCTCGCAATACTTACTACTTGTGCAAGTTCAAGCTCAATAAAAGGATCTAAATGCCCTTGCACAAAGAATGATTCCATATTCACACACATATATGAGTCAATTAAAATTCAAGAATCAGATACAACTCTCACACTCAAAAAGAGGAACAACATGCATTTTTTCACCCATAGGTTTGCCCTTATTTTCCAATTGGCTTTCGATCCAGCTTAGTCAAGATTAAAAAGGTTTTTCTAAGGCTTGTAATGGGGCTGAGTGCAAAGGTATAATCATTTAGGCTTAGTGACTTTTTCCTCATAAGATGTGATATTCTGAAGACATCCCCTTCCCTTCCTTCCTCCATTCTTCTTCTAGTGCTCATAAGTCATCCTATTATTCGTTCTCCATTGCTTGGAAACCCAGTTTCTTTTGCACTTTTATTCTATAACTTTCTTTTTCTTTCTTTTCTTTTTTCTTTCTTTTTCTTTTTTTTTATATGGAGGGTTTCCATTTTTTTTTGCAATACAATAGGTTCAAGAGGCTTTCTTGCACTTCTTGACTTTTGCTTTTCCTTTTCACCACACCCCCAACTTAGAGTTTTGGCCTAAGTTGGCTATTCACTAAGCACATCTCAAGAGGATTATAGGTAGTGGATGAAAAATCTAGGGTTTATCAAGGTTCTTCCATAGAAAGGTAATGCTCAAAGGTGTTCAAAAGAGTTTTACACGTTCACAGGTAGGTCACAAAATAGGTGTATGTCAAATTGCTCACACTCTTTAAAATTGCCTAAGATCATCTCAAGAGGACACCTTTCTAAATCAATCAGACTAGCGGGGCAAATTCTAGGTTTATTCATGCATGGTTTAAAGTAAGTTAATCGCACAAGGCATCGATACTTCAATTAAACAAGACTAGACACGCTCGCTAGTGTGCAATGGTCATCACAAGAGAAGCAATTTGATAAATAGCTAATCACAACGAGATGCAAAGAGTTCACATATTGTCTATACAACTTCATTTGGCCTCATCGTAGCCATACATTCAGGTTTATTCAATTGGGAGCACTATTCAAGTCATCAGTATTGATTGAAACCGAGACTCAAATTATTTTTGCAAAAGAACAGCCAGTTTCAACACAAGAGGTGGCAATTTTTTTCGAAAGGATCAAAATTATTTTACAAGTGAAACAACAGGAGCTCCACAGAAAAGAAGTGATTTAAAATAATGATTAAAAATAGACAACCCAAATATATACAGAACACACAACAAAGGTGGGCCTCACCCCACCAAAAATAAAAACATTTGTCCTCAAATACAAGTAATAAGTATCCAAAAGGTTGGACAAGTAAAGATAGAGAGAGGTGAAGAGGAATCCTATCTACACGCTTGCTTCATCTGTCGAAGGATTGTTGCCTGCTGCATTAGTTTGAAAGTAGACAATGGCCCTTGAGTTGTCATTCTGGGTTTCATTGTGTTCCTTTGGTCTAGCTTCTGCATCGATGTTAGCTTCGACCATTCTATCCACATCATGGGCCGCCAAGAAGGAATTAGCGATTGTGTATAATCCGAGCCTCTATGAAGGAATGGCAGGATCAATGGGAATTTTCCTACTGCCAATTGCTTTCTTACTCTCCCTTATTTCTTTGGCCAGTTCTGCTATCTTTTCGTCTCTTTTGAAATTCCTTGCTCTTACTTGTCGGGGTGGCCTGTCTCTTCCTGCAACTTTTGGTCTTCCCATTTCTTTAGTGTAAACTCAGATGCTAATGAAGTGCTAGGTAGCAATGAGATCCAAATCCGCGCACAATTTGACACTTACAATAATTTAGACTTGCAAGAAATATAAAACTAAAGTGCAGGTGTGAGTTTGGTAGGATGAAGAAATGAGAGAGAATGAATGAACCAAAATATTTAAACCTATGGCCTGTAGGAACCGTCCAGTTTTTTTCCATTCGGCGATGTACATTACGTACGTTCATTCACTCGGCGAAATGCCAAGTGTCTAATCTTTTTGCCAAATGTAACAGGACTCGCAGCTCATGTGAGGATCTCAATGGTGGTCTATGTTGCAATCGCCGGCATGGTTGGCGATTCGCCATTAATTTTCTATTGAACGCCAAGTTTCACAAAATCCCAATTGATATTGCCTTGAGTCACCCGGTGGAAAGAGTCGTGCTTGCCGATATCATCGGTGATCCGCCAACTGGACTTGTTGCGTGCCTCCATACATTATTTCACTTTCTTCCCTTGCTTCAACCTGTCCAAACTACACACTATTATTTTCTCAGAGTAAAATAAATCAATAAAGGGTTTTGGGTTGCCTCCCAAACAATGCCTTAGTTAACATCGTGGCACGACGTAGGGATGCTATCAAGCATCCTCCAGGTACAATTTTTCAACTAAAGTGATTTCCTGGCAAGCCCCAAGGTATAACTTCAAACGTTGTCCGTTAACTTTAAATGGGGGTCCCTATTTACCTTCAACTTCTATAGCACCATTGGTGAACACTCGGGTCACTATGAAAGGCCCAGACCATTTGGATTTTAGCTTCCCTGGGAATAGCCTTAATCGTGAGTTGTACAATAACACCCAATCTCTCACATTGAATTCCCTCTAGACTATCTATGTGTCGTACCATTTCTTCATTTTCTCCTTGTAAATGGCTTAGTTGTCGTAAGATCTGAGCCTGAACTCATCTATTTCATTCAACTGGTCCAACCTCTCTCTTGAAGCCTTTGTCCAATCTAAATTCAGAGCTTTCAATGCCCATAAGGATATGTGTTCTTGCTCAACAGGTAAATGTCATGATTTACCAAAAACTAGTTAATACGGGGACATTCCTATAGGTGTCTTGTAAGCAGTCCTATATGCCCACAGGGCATCGTCAAGCTTTCTAGACCAGCCGGTTCTGCTATCGTTTACTGTTTTGGATAGAATGCTTTTGATCTCACGATTTGACACCTCAACTTGTCCGCTTGTTTGGGGTGATAAGGAGTGGTGACCTTGTGTTTTACTTCGTATTTTCTCAATGCACCGAAAAACCACTAATTGCAAAAATGTGATCCTCCATCACTTCTGATTGCTCTTGGAGTGCCAAACCGTGCAAAGATGTAGCATTTCAAAAATTGGACAACGCTTCAACCTTCATTATTCGGAAGTGCGACAGCTTCCACCAATTTGGACACATAGTCCATAGCTACTAAGATATACTTGTTTCCAAACGAGCTGACAAATGGACCCATGAAATCAATTCCCCATACATCGAATAGTTCAATTTCCAAAATAAGTGTAAGGGGTAACTCATGTCTTCTTGACACTCCGTCTTACTGTTGACATTCAGGGCATCTTTTAGCGAAATCGTGGGCATATTTGTAAAGAGAGGGCCAATAATAACCACTTTGGAGAATCTTTGTTGCGGTCCAGTTTCCACTATGATGACCCCTACTGGTGATGTGTGGCAGGCATAGAGGATCTCTGTTGATTCTTCTTTCGGAACACACCTTCTTATGACATGATCAGCACAATCCCAAAATAAGTATAGCTCATCCCAGAAGTATCTTTTAACATCAAATAGGAACCTCTTTCGTTGGTAAGAGTTCAACTCATCTGGAATCAACCCACATACGATCTAGTTTGCAAAGTCAGCATACCATTATACGTGTACGAGTGACAGTGTAAATATATGATCGTCTGGGAATGAGTCATTTATCTCCTTTTCCTACTCAATACTTGCTTTATTCTCTAACCGTGATAGGTGATCTGCAACTTGATTCTCATAACCTTTTCGATCTTTCACCTCAAAATTGAATTATTGCAAGAGTAGCACCCATCTTATCAGTCTTGGCTTTGCATCATTTTTTGCTATGAGGTATCCGAGTGCTGCATTGTTTGTATGAACAACTACTTTAGTGCCTAGCAAGTATGCCCAGAACTTTTCGAAAGCATAGACCACTGCTAGCAACTCTTGTTCAGTGACTGTGTAATTTTGTTGGGGACTATTTAGAGTCTTGCTTGCGTAATAGATTGGGTGAAACAGTTTGGTACACTTTTGTCCCAGTACTACACCTAATGCAATACCACTCGCATCACACATCACTTCGAATGATTCTGACCAATTGGGGATGATGATAGCTGGAGTGGATATCAATTTATCCTTCGAACATTTAAATGTTGCCATACAAGCGTCATCAAAGTAGAATTTCACTTCCTTCTCTAAAAGTTTGCACAATGGTTGTGCAATCTTTGAGAAATCCTTAATGAATCTCCGGTAGAAGATTGTATGACCTAAGTAACTGTGAATCCCCTTTACTAATATTGGTGGTGGAAGTTTCTCGATAACTTTGATCTTTGCTTTGTCAACTTCCAGCCCTTACTACGACAGTTTATGCCCAAGAACAATGCCTTCTTTCAACATGAAGTGGCATTTCTCCCAATTTAGGACTAGATTAGTTTCCATACACCTTTGAAGCACTCGCTCTAAATGTGTCAAGCATTCTTCAAATGTATCCCCCACGACCGAGAAATCATCCATGAAAACTTCGTGAGAGTCCTCAACAATAACTGCAAAGATGTACAACATGCATCGTTGAAAAGTTGTCGGTGCATTACAAAGTCTGAATGGCCTCCTTTTGAATGCAAAGGTCCCATAAGGGCATGTGAAAGTGGTTTTCTCTTGATCTTCTAGTGCAATAGATATCTGGTTATATCCAGAGTATCCATCCGAAAAAACAATACCACCCTCTTTATGATAGGTGATCTACAACTTGATTCTCATAACCTTTTCGATCTTTCACCTCAAAATTAAATTATTGCAAGAGTAGCACCCATCTTATCAGTCTTGGCTTTGCATCATTTTTTGCTATGAGGTATCGGAGTGCTGCATGGTTTGTATGAACAATTACTTTAGTGCCTAGCACGTATGCCCAGAACATTTCGAAAGCATAGACCACTGCTAGCAACTCTTGTTCAGTGACTGTAATTTTGTTGGGGACTATTTAGAGTCTTGCTTGCGTAATAGATTGGGTGAAACAGTTTGGTAACTTTTGTCCCAGTACTACACCTAATGCAATACCACTCGCATCACACATCACTTCAAATGATTCTGACCAATTGGGGATGATGATAGCTGGAGTGGATATCAATTTATCCTTCGAACATTTAAATGTTGCCATACAAGCGTCATCAAAGTAGAATTTCACTTCCTTCTCTAAAAGTTTGCACAATAGTTGTGCAATCTTTGAGAAATCCTTAATGAATCACCGGTAGAAGATTGTATGACCTAAGTAACTGTGAATCCCCTTTACTAATATTGGTGGTAGAAGTTTCTCGATAACTTTGATCTTTGCTTTGTCAACTTCCAGCCCTTACTACGACACTTTATGCCCAAGAACAATGCCTTCTTTCAACATGAAGTGGCATTTCTCCCAATTTAGGACTAGATT
This sequence comes from Solanum verrucosum, assembly GCF_900185275.1. Taxonomy (NCBI): domain Eukaryota; kingdom Viridiplantae; phylum Streptophyta; class Magnoliopsida; order Solanales; family Solanaceae; genus Solanum; species Solanum verrucosum. Next base: position 32,760 of record NW_026020058.1, read on the forward strand.
AGTTTCCACACACCTTTGAAGCACTCGCTCTAAATGTGTCAAGCATTCTTCAAATGTATCCCCCACGACCGAGAAATCATCCATGAAAACTTCGAGAGAGTCCTCAACAATATCTGCAAAGATGTACAACATGCATCGTTGAAAAGTTGTCGGTGCATTACAAAGTCTGAATGGCCTCCTTTTGAATGCAAAGGTCCCATAAGGGCATGTGAAAGTGGTTTTCTCTTGATCTTCTAGTGCAATAGATATCTGGTTATATCCAGAGTATCCATCCGAAAAAACAATACCACCCTCTTTATGATAGGTGATCTACAACTTGATTCTCATAACCTTTTCGATCTTTCACCTCAAAATTAAATTATTGCAAGAGTAACACCCATCTTATCAGTCTTGGCTTTGCATCATTTTTTGCTATGAGGTATCCGAGTGCTGCATGGTTTGTATGAACAACTACTTTAGTGCCTAGCAAGTATGCCCAGAACTTTTCGAAAGCATAGACCACTGCTAGCAACTCTTGTTCAGTTTTGTTGGGGACTATTTAGAGTCTTGCTTGCGTAATAGATTGGGTGAAACAGTTTGGTACACTTTTGTCCCAGTACTACACCTAATGCAATACCACTCGCATCACACATCACTTCAAATGATTCTGACCAATTGGGGATGATGATAGCTGGAGTGGATATCAATTTATCCTTCAAACATTTAAATGTTGCCATACAAGCGTCATCAAAGTAGAATTTCACTTCCTTCTCTAAAAGTTTGCACAATGGTTGTGCAATCTTTGAGAAATCCTTAATGAATCACCGGTAGAAGATTGTATGACCTAAGTAACTGTGAATCCCCTTTACTAATATTGGTGGTGGTAGTTTCTCGATAACTTCGATCTTTGCTTTGTCAATTTCCAGCCCTTACTACGACACTTTATGCCCAAGAACAATGCCTTCTTTCAACATGAAGTGGCAACAATATCTGCAAAGATGTACAACATGCATCGTTGAAAAGTTGTCGGTGCATTACAAAGTCTGAATGGCATCCTTTTGAATGCAAAGGTCCCATAAGGGCATGTGAAAGTGGTTTTCTCTTGATCTTCTAGTACGATAGATATCTGGTTGTATCCAGAGTATCCATCCAAAAAACAATACCACCCTCTTTGTGATAACCTGTCAAGCATCTAGTCCATGAAGGGTATTGGAAAATAGTCTTTTTTAGTCCAGGAATTAAGCTTTTGATAATCCATGCACACCCCAAATCCTGTTATAGGTCTAGTCGGCAAAATCTCTCATTTAGCATTTGGGACCACTGTTATGCCACCCTTCTTTGCTACGCATTGCACTGGGCTGACCCATTTGCTATCTGAAATCAGATAGATTATTCTTGCATCAAGCCACTTAATGATCTCCTTTTTTACTACCTATTGCATCGGGGGGTTTAACCTTCGATTATGCTTAACACTGGGTTCGCATTCACTATCCAGCCGAATCTTATGGGTGCAAATACCGGGCGGAATGCCCACGATATTACCTATGGTCCATCCGGTAGCTTTTATGTGCTTCTGCAGTACTTCAATAATCACTTTTACCTGCCTTTCACTCAGATTTGCTGCAATAATCATTGGCAGAGTGTTGTTAGTTCCCAAGAAAACATACTTGAGATGGGATGGGAGTACTTTCAGCTCTATAGTTGGTGGCTCTTCAATGATGGCTTTGCAGGTGGCCTGCATCAGTTTTTTGGGTCGATATCCAACTTAATTGGATTTCATGCTTGTGCTCCTAACCCTATTAGGGCTGCGATCATTTCATCATATTCATGTATTTTCGAATCGTCATGATTTGCAAGTATTGACTCAAGAGGTTCATTCTTGAGCAGCAGATAGCTCACACTTGCCACTGCCTCGTCTATAACATCTTCAGTAGACACTAGATGGATATCACTTGGTTGCTTCATGGATTTACAGATGTTGAAACTTACCTCATCATCATTCACACGGAATTTCAACTTGTCACTTTCAACAACTACTAATGCTCTACCAGTTGCTAAGAATGGCCTGCCCAAAATAATGGGGACCTCAACATCAATGTCACAATCTAAAATCACAAAGTCAGCTAGAAATATATATCGATCCACTTTGACCAAGATATCGTAGAGGATCCCAACAGGATGCTTGATGGATCGATCTTCCATAAGAAGTCTCATGGTAGTTGCCTTTGGTTCTCCAAATCCAAGTTGCTTGTATATGGCGTATGGCATCAAGATGATGCTTACTCCTAGGTCACTTAAAGCCTTGGCAAATTGGAGCATTCCAATAGTACACTGGATGGTGAAAGCACCATGGTCGTCCCTTTTAGTGATTAACTCCATTGTCACGATCACACTGCAACTATATGGTACTTCAATCGTTTCATACTCCAAGATCCTCTTCTTGGTGACTAACTCTTTCATGAATTTAGCATACCCTGGCATCTCCAGCAATGCTTCCACCAAAGGAAGGTTGATGGACAACTTTTTAAACACAGACAAGAATTTTTTAAACCTCTCATCTTCATTCTTATTTTTCAAACGCTGGGGAAAAGGTGGATGTATTTTGGGTAAGGGTTGTATTATTTTTGAAGTCTCACTGTGTTGATTCATTTCTTTTTGTGCTTTCTTGCCGATGTTTTGATGATCGGTAACCTCTGCTTCTTCCTCACCCTAATTTTCCTCATGTTCTTCTCCTTCGTTACCTATTGCTATCTTCCCGCTACGGGTAATTACAGTCAGCTCTTCTTCCCCATTTTCCTTTGGCATCTTGGTTGTTAGTTTAGCCGATAGGAGATTTAATTGACCTTCTAGCATCTTGATGGCATTAGCATGAGAGTTCACCTTGCTATTTAGTGATGAAAAATCATCTCTCATTCCCTTTAGCAAATCATCAGAACCTTCAACTTTCTCAAGGATTTGTGTCAGTAGATCATTCACCCTTGGGCTGTTGTCATTCTCCCTTGGGCTGTTGTCATTCTCCCTTGATGTCGGGCGGTGACTCAGTTGATTTTGGTATTCTTCATAATCGTCATGCTCAGTCAACTCTTGGAAATATCGCCTTGGTCCTTCACCTCTAGGGTGGTTCCAACCTTGATTTCCAACCCGCGGTTGACAGTGCGGGTGGAAACCCTACTCATTCCTTTTGTTGTTCCGACCTTGATTCCATTTGATTTTAAGTTATCGAAAAAAGAACCCCCCTTTGCGCGATACACTTCATGGTTGCCTTTCATGTGCTCTTGTAGATCTAATCTTATATATACTTAAAGATATAAAAATAATTGAATTAAGAAGAATCATATGGGAAAAAATATTTAATGATAACGAATCAGAAGATATATTGAACCAACAATGGTATGAAATAGACCTACACAGTTTAGACTACAAAAGAATAGAATGATACGATTTAGAAATAAATTCAGACTAAAATGAACTACGAATATTTACAATATTGGACAGAATCTATGGAAGATATAAAACTATTAGAACAATTAATGAAGAGCTATGGATGATAAGAAATATAAGAAGAAACATACTAGTAGAAAGATAAGAAAATTAAGAAGAAAATTAATCAAATTATATTCGGAATATAAACAACTAAATATCACAAAAACCGATAACAACAAATTGAACCAATTGATAGATAATATATCTAAACAACAACAACAACATACCCAGTGAAATCCCACTAGGTGGGGTCTGAGGAGGGTAGAGTGTACGCCGACCTTGCCACTACCTCGTGGAGGTAGATAGGCTGTTTCCAAAAGACCCTCAGCTCAAGTACATCAAATACAAGTAAAAGGAGAGGAAAACAGTGTATACAACATAACATCCAATAAACAAAGATAGTATATAATCAACAAAGGAGACAATAACAATAATAAAATAATGTGAGAAGTGAAACACAGTAAACAACATAAGGCTATAGGTATCACAGACAAGAACTGCAAGTGCAAGGCTAGGACTACTACAAACGCTAACAACCCATACCTTCGCAAGGAAAGACAACACGCTAACCCTACTAACCTTCAACCTTAATACGCGACCTCCACTCCTTCCTATCTAGAGTCATGTACTCGGTAATGTGCAGCTAAGCCAAGTCCTGTCTAATCACCCCTCCCCAATACTTCTTAGGCCTACCTCTACCCCTCCGTGTACCCTCTACAACCAGCCCCTCACACCTCCTCACTAGGGAAATATTATATAAATACGAAATAGCTATAAGAAACGAATTTAGTAGTATGACAACAGAAGTAGAAGAACAAAATAAAGAAAAAATCATAAATCGGAATCTAATGACAAAATTAGCAATATGTGACATGTGTTATATAGATGAATATACATGTGCATTTAGAGAATACTATTATAAAGGAACATATAGCATAGACGAAATTAAAGAAATAAGAAATTTATATTTTACAAAATTAGCGAAACCGTTTAATTCAAAAGTAATAAAAAGTTGGAATGAAGCAGGATTAACAAATACCTTAAGAGCTAGAATAAAATTCTTACAACGATGGTTTATAGAACTATGTGAAAAACATAAAGAAGAAATAAAAATGGAAAAAATATTAGTTAAAAACTTGGCATGTTGCAAAAATAAAACAACACCTCAATTTAGTTGTACGGATAGGTATTATAAAAATAGAAAGAAATATAATAAAAAATACAGATCAAAATATAAATATAAAAAACCAAGAAGAAGATATTATGTAAAAAACTACAAAACCAAAAGACCATATAGACTAAAAAGAAAACTAACGGAATGTACTTGTTATAATTGTAGAAAATTAGGACATATAGCTAGAGATTGTAAATTACCTAAAAACCCAAAGATAAAACAAATATCAGAAATAATAATAGACGATGAAAAATATACGCAGATAGAGTACATAGATTATGAATTAGAAAGCAATGATAGTATATATGAATTATCGGAAAATGAAATGGAAAATAATCCAGTAATAGAATCAAATAATGAATACGATATCAATGACTGAAACAGATATACAAATGATAACTAAAGAAAAATATCAAGATGAAGAATCGGCAGAACAAAAAATAATATTTGATAATAATATATTTGAACAAATAAAAGGAAAAGAATTAGACCTAAATGTAGAAAAAATATTCGAAATACCAACAATAAGAAACTAGTTTAAACGACAAAAAGAAGAATATTATGTATTAAGTCAAAGAGAACATATCATAGATTGCAAATACACCAAAGGATATGCTAAAATACCAATAATAAACAAATGGATAATAAATAAAAACATACAAGATATTAAGGCTGAAAAGCCAATTAAATATGTACATTTAGGAGGAACAGAAATACTAATAAAAGCATGTTTTAGAGAAGGAATAGATACATCCATAGAAATATACTTAGCAGATGATAGGATCATACAACTTATAGAAAAAAGTATAATAAGTGCAATAAAAGGTAACCTCATATACCAAAAATTTAAATTCATAATAGGTGCTAACTACTCAGTAGCAATAAATTATAGAAATATAGATAAATCACTAGTATTATATTGGAAAATGTCAGGAATAGAACTAGCCCCGGAAAGTAAAATATTTACAGCTAGATATAAAAACTTATATGTTTTAACAACAAAACATAAAATAACAGCAAAAAATAAAATAAATAAAATAAAAATAGTAAATCATTTTGAAAGGATAGTTACAGTCATAGATAATAATAATTATAGTTATAATGAAATTGATATAGAAGAAGATTTGGAAATAGTAAAAGAAAGACTAAGTACATCAAAAAGAATAAATAATGAGATACCCAAAATATCATCAAAAATGAGTACCTCAAGAAGAATAGATAAAACTCCACAAAAATCAATGGAAGAAGAAATAAAACCACATCATTACTACATAACGGGAATAATGGAACAACGAAAATATTTAATATTAATAAATACAGGACTAGAAGAAAATTATATTACAAGAGAATTAGTGACGGAAGATGATATAATAACTACTGAACAATTATGCCCCGAACTACCAAAAGCATTAATGTATACCGAAGAAACTACAGAAAAGGAAATAATCATTGGAGGCGTACCAATAGTAATAAAATTTAAAATATATCAAGGAGATGAAAATATCACTTTAGGAATAAAATGGCTAGAACAAGTAAAACCATATAATCTAGAAGACAAACAATTAATAATAAATTATGAAAATAAAATAGTAATAAAAAGGACTTTAGTATGATAAAAATATGAAAATATATATACTTGCAAAGATAATAATAGAGGGATATTACAACAGATATTATACACCAATGATAGATACGGGAGCAGAAGCTAATATATGTAAATACAATTGTTTACCAAAAGATAAGTGGGAAAAATTAAAAACACCAATAGTAGTAACAAAATTTAATAATGAAGGAAGCATGATCACATATAAGGCAAAAAAAATAAAAATACAAATATGGGATAAGATATTAACTATAGAAGAAATATATTACTTTGAATTGACTACAAAAGATATGTTATTAGGAATGCCATTTTAAAAAAAATTATACCCACTTATAATAACAAAAACTCACTGGTGGTTCACAACACCGTGTAAACAAAAAATAGGAGCAAAAAGAGTAAAATAACAAAAAACGAAAAACAACAGAATGTATAAAAGGAAGTGAAAAAATTACACAAAAATTAGAAAATATAAAACAAGAAGACCCTAAGATAGAATTAATTATAGTCTCTACATATAAAGTAAAAATAATCCAAGATAAGTTAGAATTATTGTATAGTGAAGATCGTTTACAAGGATGGGAAAAACATAAAACAAAAATAAAAATTGAGCTAATTGATAATAATAGTATAATAACCCAAAAACCATTAAAATATAATTTTAATGATTTAACAGAATTTAAGATACATATAACTGAATTACTAGAAATAGGGTACATACAAGAAAGCAATAGCAAGCATACAAGTCCAACATTTATAGTAAATAAACATAGTGAACAAAAAAGAGGAAAAAGTTGAATGGTTATTGATTATAGAAATTTAAATGCAAAAACTAAAACATATAATTACCCAATACCAAATAAAATATTAAAATTAAGACAAATACAAGGATATAATAACTTTAGTAAATTTAACTGCAAATCAGGATTTTACCACTTAAAATTATAAGAAGAATCTAAAAAACTTTTACAGTACCACAAGGATTTTATGAATGGAATGTATTACCATTTGGATATAAAAATGCACCAGGTAGATATCAACACTTTATGGATAACTACTTTAAACAATTAGAAAATTGTGTAGTATATATTGATGATATATTACTATATTCTAAAACCCAAGATGACCACATAAGATTATTAGAAAAATTCATATGTATTATAGAATATTCAGGCATAAGCCTAAGTAAAAAGAAAGCAGACATAATGGAAAGCCAAATAGAATTCCTAGGAATACAAATAGATAAAACTGGAATAAAAATGCAAACGCATATAGTACAAAAAATAATTAACTCAAATGAATAGCTAGATACGAAAAAAAAACTACAATCATTTCTAAGACTAGTAAACCAAGTAAGAGAATACATACCAAAATTAGCAGAGAATTTAAAACCATTACAACAAAAATTAAAGAAAGATGTAGAATATCAATTTGATAAGAAAGACCAAACACAAATACAAAAAAAAAGTTATTATGTAAAAACCTTCCTACACTATATTTTCCGGATGAAAATAAAAAATTTAATTATATAGTAGAATCAGACGCCAGTGAAAAAAATTATGGAGGAGTATTAAAATACAGGTATTGAGAAGAAAAAATAGAACATCATTGTAGATATTATTAAGGAACATTTACTAATGTAGAAATAAGATGGGAAATAAATAGGAAAGAATTATATTCGGTATATAAATGTTTATTATCATTTGAACCATATATTGTATATAACGAATTTATTATAAGAACAGATAATACACAAATAAAATGGTGGCTAACAAGAAACATAGAAGATTCGGTAACAACAAAAGAAATAAGGAGATTGGTATTAAATATATTAAATTTTACATTTACAATTGAAGTAATAAAAAATGATAAGAATGTTATTGCAGATTACTTATCACGACAAAGTTACGCAGATTGAGACTGAGGAAGAAGATACAATTGAAAAGATACTCAAAGTCATTACTACACTTTGTACAAAAGTGGATATTATGGACAACGAGATACAAAAGCAAGAGACTAATGAAGATAAACTGAAGTCTAAAGCTAGTATAAGTCAGCAGCATGACTATAAAAATGCAGAGCTATGTCGATCGGAAGACAGAAAAAGTCCAAAGCTAAAAGGTGACGTTGGGAAACACCTAAAAACCCATAACATTTGTTTAAATACAGCTGCAGGTACAAGCCAACGAGTTAGTGAAAAACATAAGAACTCAAACTTAAACCAGCTATTCGAAAAACCATTTACCCCAAGGCCAACACCAAAAAACATATTGACTATAGAACCATACGCAGATAGCCTACACTATGACAAAAGGACATATAACCATATTACGCGAACCTATATAGAAAATATATACAAAGTCCAAACATTTTTAAATCTTAAACCCAGATCTACTACAATCCAAGAACCCAGCCATGATTATTTAATCCAAAAATTACAAGGTTATAATAAATTGATTGCGCAACCAAAAACTAATGCCAACTTAGTAAGGACATATTACAACTATGGACTATTAAATACAGTATATACATGTGACGGAGAGGAACTAAGTGGAATACCGGAACTACATAAAGCATTTATTGCATATAAGAGAGTTACTACGGGAAATTTATTCTATGTAAAATTTTATACGACAACAACAGAGATATTATAGAGGAAATAAAACCTCTGATACAAGTGGTAAAGATAGGACTAACAAAAGATATGATAATACCGGAAGATATCAAACAGAAACCAGAGATACAAAAAAGCGAGATACCCAGTTTTTATGCCAATAAGAGAATAATTGGTATATCAACCACTATACAAGAACTAGCAAATAATTATTTAAACGGAAACGCTATATGGAGCTACTATGCAAGCGATCCGTTAATGATTAATTCCAATTCAAATGAGCTAAGGAAAACAGATATGGATAAAGTCCAAAGATGGATTTTATCATTACTTAAACCAGAAGAACGACCTACGACACGAGACTAAAAGTAGGATTTATTTTGGCAGAACTATTAACCAGATATTGCAAGCTAATTGATCACAAATACCCTGACCACATATGTTTGAAATGTAACGGTGAAGATAACATAATTCTAGATGTCAATTTAGAGTGAAAAAAGACGATCAAGATAAGATTCAGACAAGACAAGATAAGATATGGACAAGATAAAAAAAATAAGATAAGTTTTTTGACTAATTATGTAAAGTAACGTGACAATGTGAAATAATAGGTGTATAGGTGTGTAAGGATAAGGTAAAATAGTTGGACAAGTGTAAAGTAGGTGTGGAGTGTTATGGTGTGTCATAAAGTGTATAGTATGGTGTGTCATAAGTAGGTGTAAAAAGTCATATGTATCATAAAGTAGGTGTAAAAAGTCATATGATGTGTGATGTATTGGGAAGAGTACGTTTAGTATTGTGCAGATTTTCCTTTCTATATAAAGGAAAGCATATGTAACATAAAAGGCAGGCAATGCCTAATATATAAAACTCTCCTTTCAAAAACTCTCAAAAAAAACTAATAGTTTAAAAGATAATGGAGCAACAATCTGAAATCAAACCAGATATTTCAGATAGCATGAATAAGCAAGAGGCAAAGATATATTGTTCAAAAACTATGCAGAACTAATTTCATATATTCCTGAATATCATATATATGATTGAATAAATTTAGGTTAGTTATTATGTATTAGAATTTTTTGAATCATGATTTCTAGTTTATTAGCACACTGGAAATAGGGAGAAAACTTCTATACTATGTCATCCTAATCTTGAAATCGGTAGGCGAGAAAAGTTGTTTAGGGGAGTAAACAAAGTTGAGGCGCTGATAAGAAGGAAGTATCCGCTAAAGTACGATGCTAGTAGTGACAGGAGAACATGATAAACAGATAATCTAGTTCATAATGATCTAATATGAATTTAATCAATTATGAATATGATAGGAAGGAATACTTGAAAATAAAAAATCTGCTTAACAACGAACATGACCACATACATGCATGATGAAATGATAAAAAACTACGAAACTTTAATCTTATATATACTTAAAAATATAGAAATAATTGAATTAAGAAGAATAATATGGGAAAAAATATTTGAAGATAATGAATCAGAAGATATATTGAACCAAGAATGGTATGAAATAGACCTACATGATTTAGACTTCGAAAGAATAAAATGGTATGATTTAGAAATAAATTCAGATTAAAATAAACTACGAATATTTACAATATTGGATAGAATCTATGGAAGATATAAAACTATTAGAACAATTAATGGAGGAAAATTTATATATGTACCAATGAACCCAAGATATGTTATATCTAGAATATATCATAAATAATATTAATGAAATATTCAGATTAAAACAACTATCGAAAGAATATTACGATAAATATTATTATATTTTACCAAGAATTTCGCACCTAATAATAAATAAATATCAAGATTAAGACACTTAGCAAAAGATTATTATAATAAAATCTTTAAAATAAATTACTCACCTACCACACTACCACTTCCATGAATTCATCAACTACCAGTTCCGCACCGAAAAATGGTTCACTATATAATAATTCTAACTTATCTTGGATTATTTTTACTTTATCTATAGATAATATAATTAATTCTATTTTAGGATCTTCTTATTTTCAGTGTTGTAAAAAGCGCAGAAAAGCGCGCTTAAAGCGCGAGGCGAGGCTCCTGCGCTTTTAGCTCCTGAAGCGAAGCGACATTGAAAAGGCGCTCGCTTCTATTGTAGAAGCGAGAAGTGCAAGAAAAGCGAAAGCGAGATAAAGCACGCTTTTTATGAAAAAGTGCCAATTAGGGTTTTATTTTTTAAAATGTAAGTTTTTTTTTTTATTTCTGAAAGATACTTATGCGACTAAGAAGCTGCGACTTTTTCTCTTCTTCTTTGCGACTGTTGTAGCCTGTAAGTTCTCTTCTTCTTCTCTTCTTCTCTGCGAAGCTGCTGCGATTTGCTACTGTTTTTTTTTTTGGTTGCTGCTTGGTGTTTTTCTATATTTTTATTGCTGCATTTCTTTTTCCAATTCTGTTTGCTGCTGTGTTTTCAATATCTATTACTGACCTATTTTTTTTTCCAATTAATATTAATGCTCTGTTTTTTCAATTATTTTGCTGCTCTTGTTGAAGAATAGGAGTTTGATTCTTTGTGATTTAATTATGTTTTTTATTTGTTGCTTTATATGTTATGACTTATGAGTATTATTGACTATCTATTTACTTTTAATGTAGGAATATATTACCTCTATTCAGTTATTTAATTTTTTTTATTCTTATACTAAATATCGCTTTATTTAAAAAGAGCGCATGCTTCACTTCTCGCTTCTCGCTTTTGTGAAGCGAGCCCTTGTCACTTTTTTCCGCTTCTCGCTTACCAAAACACTGCTTCTTTTATATTTTCTAATTTTTGTGTAATTTTTTCACTTCCTTTTATCCATTCTGTTGTTTTTCGTTTTTTGTTATTTACTCTTTTTGCTCCTATTTTTTGTTTACACGGTGTTGTGAACCACCAGTGTGTTTTTGTTATCATATGTGGGTATAATTTTTCTAAAAATGGCATTCCTAATAGCATATCTTTTGTAGTCAATTCAAAATTATATATTTCCTCTATAGTTAATATCTTATCCCATTTTTGTATTTTTATATTTTCTTCCTTATATGTGATCATGTTTCCTTCATTATTAAATCTTGTTACTACTATAGCTATTTTTAATATTTCCCATTTATCTTCTGGTAAACAATTGTAACCATTTTTCGGTGCGGAACTGGTAGTTGAGGAATTCATGGAAGTGGTAGTGTGGTAGGTGAGTAATTTATTTCAAAGATTTTATTATAATATCCTTTTGCTAAGTGTCTTAATCTTGATATTTCTTCAATATTAGGTGTGAAATTCATGGTAAAATATAATAATATTTATTGTAATATTCTTCCGATAGTTGTTTTAATCTGAATATTTCATTAATATTATTTATGATATATTCTAGATATAACATATCTTGGGTTTTTTGATACATATATAAATTTTTCTCCATTAATTTTTCTAATAGTTTTATATCTTCCATAGATTCTATCCAATATTATAAATATTCGTAGTTTATTTTAAACTGAATTTATTTCTAAATCATACTATATTATTCTTTCGAGGTCTAAATCAGGTAGGTCTATTTCATATCATTCTTGGTTCAATATATCTTCTGATTCTTTATCTTCAAATATTTTTTTCCCATATTATTCTTCTTAATTCAATTATTTCTATATTTTTAAGTATATATAGGATTAAAGTTTCGTAGTTTTTTATCATTTCATCATGAATGTATGTGGTCATGTTTGTTGTTATGCATATTTTTAATTTTCAATTATTCCTTCCTATCATATCCATAATTGCTTAAATTCTTATTAGATCATTATGAACTAGATTATATGTTTATCATCTTCTCCTGTCACTAATAGCATCGTACTTTAGCAGATACTTCCTTCTTATCAGCGCCTCAACTTTGTTTACTCCCCTAAACGCCTTTTCTCGCCTACCGGTTTCAACATTAGGATGGCATAGTATAGATGTTTTCTCCCTATTTCCAGTGTGCTAATAAACTAAAAATCATGATTCAAATAATTCTAATACATAATAACTAACATAAATTTATTCAATCATATATATGATATTCAGGAATATATGAAATTAGTTCTACATATTTTTTGAACAATATACCCTTGCCTCTTGCTTATTCATGCTATCTGAAATATCTGGTTTGATTTCAGATTGTTGCTCCATTATCTTTTAAAATATTAGTTTTTAGTTGAGAGAGTTTTTGAAAGGAGAGTTTAATATCTTAGGCATTGCCTGCCTTTTCATTTACATATACCTTCCTTTATATAGAAAGGAAGTTCTTACTTTACAATCCTTCTTAATACTACACGTACACCTACTAGTTAATAATGTGCCTAATATATAATATAATATAGTATATCTACATTATGACACATCTACCTACTTTATGACACAATGACACACTTTATGATTTTTTACATATATAATAAACCTACTTTATGACACACTTGCATGACTTTTTTACATACTAATACTATTTACTTTTTCCATATGTCTTCTTTTTCTTCATCTTTATCTTCTCATCATCTTCTTATCTTATTTTTTAGGCTTCCGTCTTTATCTCTTATTCTAGATGTACGTCTGGAATTATATTATCTTCTCCGTTGCATTTCGAACATATATGGTCAGGGTATTTATGACCAATTAGCTTGCAATATCTGGTTAATAACTCTGCCGAAACAAATCCTACTTTTAGTGCTCGTGTTGTAGGTCGTTCTTCTGGCTTAAATAATGATAAAATCCATCTCTGGACTTCATCCATATCTGTTTTCCTTAGCTCATTTGAATTGGAATTAATCATTAACTGATCTCTTGCATAGTAGCTCCATATAGCGTTTCCATTTAAATAATTATTTGCTAGCTCTTGTATAATGGTTGATTTACCAATTATTCTCTTATTGGCATAAAAATTGGGTATCTCGCTTTTTTGTATCTCTGGTTGTTGTTCGATATCTTCCGGTATTATCATATCTTTTGTTAGTCTTATCTTTACCACTTGTATCGGAAGTTTTATTTCCTCGTATAATATCTCTGTTGTTGCCATATAAAATTTTACATAGAATAAATTTCCCTTAGTAACTCTCTTATATGTAATAAATGTTTTATGTAGTTTCGGTATTCCACTTAGTTCCTCTCCGTCATATGTATATACTGTATTTAATAGTTCATAGTTGTAACATGTCCTTACTAAGTTGGCGTTAGTTTTCGGTTGGGCAATTAGTTTATTATAACCTTGTAATTTTTGGGTTAAATAATCCTGGTTGGGTTCTTGGGTTGTAGTAGATCTGGGTTTAAGGTTTAAAAATGTTTGGATTTTGTATATATTTTCTATATAGGTTCGCGTAATATGGTTATATGTTCTTTTGTCATGGTGTAGGCTATCCGCATATGTAGAAGTTTGTGGTTCTATAGTTAATGTGTTTTTTGGTGTTAGCCTCGGGGTAAATGATTTTTCGAATAACTGGTTTAAGTTTGAGTTCTTATGTTTTTCACTAACTCGTTAGCTTGTACCTACAGCTGTATTTAAACAAATGTTATGGGTTTTTAGGTGTTTCCCAACGTTACCTTTTAGCTTTGGATTTTTTCTGTCTTTCGATCGACATAGCTCCGCATTTTTATAGTCATGCTGCTGACTTATACTAGCTTTAGACTTCAGATTATCTTCATTAGTCTTTAGCTTTTGTATCTCGTTGTCCATACTATCCACTTTTGTACAAAGTGTAGTATGGCTTTGAGTATCTTTTCAATTGTATCTTCTTCCTCAGTCTCAGTCTGACTAGCTTTGTCGTGATAGGTAATTTGCAATAACATTCTTATCAGTTTTTATTTCTTCAATTGTAAATGTAAAATTTAATATATTTAATATCAATCTCCTTATTTCTTTTGTTGTTACCGAATCTTGTATTTTTCTTGTTAGCCACCATTTTACTTGTGTATTATCTGTTCTTATAATAAATTTGTTATATACAATATATGGTTCAAATGATAACAAATACTTATATACTTAATATAATTCTTATCTATTTATTTTCCATTTTATTTCTATATTATTAAATGTTCCTGAATAATACCTACAATGATGTTCTATCGTATTGCCATCATACCTGTATTTTAAATATTCCTCCATAACTATTTTCACTCGCATCTAATTCTGTTATATAAGTAAATTTTTTGTTTTCATCTGGAAAGTATAGTTTAGGTAAGTTTTTATATAATAATTTTACCTTTTGTATTTGTATTTGGTCTTTTTTATCAAATTGATATTTTATATCTTTCTTTAATGTTTGTTGTAATGGTTTTAAATTCTCTGCTAATTTTGGTATGTATGCTCTTACTTGATTTACTAGTCCTAAAAATGATTGTAATTTCTTTTTTGTGTCTAGTTGTTCATTTGAGTTAATTATTTATTTTTTGTACTATATGTGTTTGCATTTTTATTCCATTTTTATCTATTTGTATTCCTAGGAATTCTATTTGGCTGTTCATTATGTCTGTTTTCTTTTTACTTAAGCTTATGCCCGAATATTCTATGATATGTATGAATTTTTCTAATACTCTTATGTGTTCATCTTGGGTTTTGGAATATAATAATATATCATCAATATATACTACATAATTTTTTAGTTGTTTAAAATAGTTATCCATAAAGTGTTGATATTTACCTGGTGCATTTTATATCATACATTCCATTCATAGAATCCTTGTGGTACAGTGAATGTTGTTAGTTTTTTAGATTCTTCTTCTAGTTTTAAGTGATAAAATCCTGATTTACAATCAAATTTGCTAAAATAAATATATCCTTGTATTTGTCTTATCTTTAGTATTTTATTTGGTTTCGGATAATTATATGTTTTAGTTTTTGCATTTAAATTTCTATAATCAATAACCATTCTGCTTTTTCCTCATTTTTGTTCACTATATTTATTTACGATAAATGCGGGGCTTGTGTGCTTACTATTGCTTTCTTGTATATATCCTATTTCTAGTAATTCATTTATATGTATCTTAAATTCGGTTAAATCATTAATATTATACTTAAATGGTTTTTGGGTTATTATACTAGTGTTATCAATTAGGTCAATTTTTACTTTTGTTTTATTATCTCCCATCCTTGTAAAGGATCCTCACTATATAATAATTCTAACTTATCTTGGATTATTTTTACTTTATCTATAGAGAATATAATTATTTCTATTTTAGGGTCTTCTTCTTTTATATTTTCTAATTTTTGTGTAATTTTTTCACTTCCTTTTATCCATTCTGTTGTTTTTCGTTTTTTATTATTTACTCTTTTTGCTCCTATTTTTTGTTTACACGATGTTGTGAACCACCAGTGTGTTTTTGTTATTATATGTGGGTATAATTTTTCTTAAAATGGCATTCCTAATAGCATATCTTTTGTGGTTAATTCAAAGTTATATATTTCTTCTATAGTTAATATCTTATCCCATATTTGTATTTCTATATTTTTTGCCTTATATGTGATCATGCTTCTTTCATTATTAAATCATGTTACTACTATCGGTGTTTTTAATTTTTCCCATTTATGTTCTGGTAACAATTGTATTTACATATATTAGCTTCTGCTTCTGTATCTATCATTGGTGTATAATATCTGTTGTAATATCCCTTTATTATTATCTTTGCAAGTATATATATTTTCATATTTTTATCATACTAAAGTTGTCACGCCCCGAACTACCCCCGAGACGCGGACACGGGACCTAGGACCACAAGTGATCCCAAGCTAACCCTGCTGGCATGATCATGAGCATACTAAAGATAATAAACTGATGCGGAAGCTAAATCATAAATAAATCTGAAAAGATGGGGAGTACCCATATACTATAACTGAATATATCAGATCTGAGAGTTTAATACAAAAGAAATATCAAACTCAAACACTAAGCTGAATCTAACTATGTCTGAAATAAGCCTCTAAACTGACTAGAAATGTTGGGACATGCCCCAACTAGATCTAGCATAACTGAAACTAAAGACTAAAAGTCATAAAGATAAACATGTCACTAGTCCTCGAAGAATGAGGACTCACCACTGATACTGCTGAACTGAAGATTGAGAACCGATCTAAGCGTGATCTGGATACTGAGAACCTGAACCTACATCACGAGAAGATGTAGCGCACGTATGCGTCAGTACTTGAAAGGTACTGAGCAGGCAGGATAGAATAAAGCTGAAAGAACATATAACTAAACAAAGCAATAAAGCAATGAAATAATCTGAACATGATATCTGTCACGACCCGGGAGCACCCCCTAGTCGTAACCGGCGTACTCGACCTCGAAGAGGTCTAATACAAGCCTCTTAGCATTCATTCATCGCATAGACACCAAAACCATAAGGAATAAAAAACTTTCTTCACACACGAAGATACTTTCAATAAATAGCAAGCGGAAGACTTTCTAGACTTTATACAATATGTCTCAAAACCATCTAATACCTGAATATAACATTGGGACTAAGCCCACTCAAAACTTAAGCAAATACTAGAGAGACATAAAAAAAGGAACATGTTGGTTATTGCCCTCGAATCTATGAGGACTCACCAAGTCTTCATCTTCAACTCTTAAAAACCTAACAAGTAGCCATGACATATCACCATCTCCAAATCCCTACACTTTAGTCAAAAAGCGAAAGAAAGGGGTTAGCATAATTAAGTACTAAGTATGGAGACCATGCAAGAAAATATGCACAACGGACATTTACAAGAAATGTATGCTTTCATATCCTTTGATAAAACCTTTCCGTTACAAGTATAAGAGACATAATACAAGTCAACATTAACATATAAGACCATAGCCAACCATACATATACTTAACATAAATCCATATACAACCCATGCTTAACTTTAGAAGGACAGATGTCATTTTATTACCATAGGACCTCTACCTAATATAACCTTAAGACACACTTGAGTGAGACAAGAAGTGACCGCCTACACGATCCTCTTCAAGCACACTTAAGTGTTCCCCAAGATTACCTTAGATAAGGACTTTATAGGCAACGTGCATAATCATACCCGATAGATAGCATATTAATGAGATGATACGTATAATGATGCTTACATAAAATAAATCATATTTAGTGGGGCGTAGTACATGTGTGGTGAGTGACCATCAATATAGTATTTCCAAGGCGTACCACCCCCTTGGAGAGGCGAAAGAGGTACAAACCCCTCAATGTGGTTACCCGGGCCTACCACCCCCCGAGCTAGGGACCAAGGTACAAACCCCTCTATATGGTTATACGGGCCTACTACCCCCCGTACTAGTAAACCAAGGTACCAACCCCTCGATATGGTTATACGGGCCTACTACCCCCCGTACTAGGCAACCAAGGTACCAACCCCTCGATATGGTTATACGGGCCTACTACCCCCCGTACTAGGCAACCAAGGTACAAACCCCTCGATATGGTTATACGGGCCTACTACCCCCCGTACTAGGCAACCAAGGTACCAACCCCTCGATATGGTTATACGGGCCTACTACCCCCCGTACTAGGCAACCAAGGTACCAACCCCTCGATATGGTTATATGGGCCTACTACCCCCCGTACTGGGCAACCAATTCCAAAATCCATATAAATCAGCCCACCAACAACATACATATATATCAACCTTCGAAATACAATTACATAACTTATTTAACTTCTATTAGCTCAGTAATGATGACATAAAATAGGATCATCATCATAAGTAAGCCTAGCATGTACAAATACAACTATGCTCCCAAAACAAGGAATCTGGCCAGCCTAGTACCTCATGTTGCATCTTAGATTTGAAAAGGAAAATGGCAGAACTAGACTTTATAACCTTCATGAAAGATGTAGATACATCTCTTAGGGTTGCAAACAAACAAGGATCACCGCAAAATATATTTTGTACAAAAAGATATAGTCAAGACACTAGCCGCTGGTCATGCAGGATTTCAATTCTCGGAATCTGGGCAGAACTTGCCCTCTGTTGCGTCCCATATTTCGTATCCATAACAGTTAATTTAGAATTTTACATAAACATAAAAGTTGTAGGTATACGAGTTAGCTTTCCAAATCATATTTATTCACTGCAAACTAAGTTCTAGAGCAAGAGATATGCCTAAAATACCAAACACTATCCAGCTCAAAAACAGGTTTCGTCACTTACATCCGAAAGGAATGCCATATCCTATCGATTCATATTCAACAAAGCTTCTAATGTATCAAGAAGATGCACCTAAGTCTACCAAGTCAAGACACACATCACATTATAAAGTTCCTTCACATTCCATCATCATCACATATGAACAATAATAGAGGACACACTTTCAATCACAATACAATAACACTTTAAATAAGATCACCTTGAGATCACATGAACACCTTTATATTCACAACATGATTGCCTTTACTTCATTTGATTCTCATTCAAGTCCTTCACATCCCATTCACATATATGATATCATGTCAACACTTCAATTCCTCATATAATGCCTCCAAGGCCATAAAGACAATAAATTCAATAAGTAAACACCTCCACCATAAGTGGATCACACATCAATCTATCACAATTCTATATCAATTCTACCTTAACAATGAAGTTAGGTCCACTTACCCTTTTTCCCAAGCCACAATCACCATTCCTCAACTCTCCAACAATTCACAATAGATAAGCATAGATAATAATAGAAGTCAACTATTCAACTCAATCCAAGCATACTTCCATCATCATTCAATCATAAATAATAAACCCACTTCATAAGCCAACTTTAGGAAACTTGCCAAGACATGGGTTCATGGAAATTTCTTTCTTAAAACCATCAATAGACACCATTAATAACGTAAATCATCAAAAAAAATCATTTAATGCAAGAACCCATGCTTAGAATCGAAATTAGGATTTTTGTGTTTTTGGAAGAACTTTGAATCATTGAATTGAGCTCCTTGAAAGGAAGAATAATCAAGGATAAAGAATCCCCATACCTCTAAGTTGAAAACCCACGAGAATTGAAGAAGAAGGAACTCAAAATCTTCAATCCTAGCTCCAACTTCTTCTTCTTCTTCTCTTCTTCACTCAAGGACCCTAACTCTTACTCTTTTAAAATGGAACAAAAATGATCCACAATCAGCCTAACACAATAATATAACCTCAAAAGAAAATATTTGTGAAAAGACCAAAATGCCCTTAAATTTCCGGACGGACTCCTTGCTCACTGCCCAACTTTCAAAGGGCATAACTCGCTCATAAAAACTCGGAATCGAGAAAACTCGGTGGCGTTGGAAAGATTGTTCCAAGGGCTTTCCAAACATAACTGGAACTACCCCTGGATCATCCTGAGCTAGGAGTTATGACTGTTCAAAGTTGGCCAAAAACTCACTGATTTCCCACAGTTAACCAAATTTCCAGGTTCTGAACTTTTTCCAAAAGTGACTACTTCCAATTTCAAGCTACTTCATATTCATTTTAAATTGTCGGATGTAACACAATTAAAATGAAATTACATAAAAACCCCTCATAGAACCTCATTATAAAGTCAACACAAAGTCATAGGCTCTTGCTTAACCTATCATTTTCCGAGTCGTTACAATATCGATACTGAATACTGAGCTAACTGAATGCAATGACCAATTTATAACATGCTAACTGAATACTGAATGAACTGTAAATGTGGTCAATGCAATAGAGTCTGACTGAACTGTGGGAGCTACTAATAACCGACATAAAACCACATGAGCTAAATGTGGAGTCCGATGTATACGCCCCATCGAGAGGACCCAATATACCCTGCCAGAGGTATAGAGGAATGTTGGCGTGATCACTAAACTGATGTTGCCCACAGAGGGGACTTACACCTACGTGGCTCGTACTTCTGGGACTATATGGGTACGCTAAAACCCTAGTCCAACTCGGTATTATGCTACTCCCAATGAATTAAGTGGTTAACTAGTTATGACTGAACATCTGTAAATACTGGATAGCTCGAAACTGAACATGCAAACAGAGAATGCAACAATTAACCTGATAATGATGCATTCATAAACTGAGGCATGTAAAACTGATTACTGAAATATCTGACCTAGCATGTGTAATTCAAGAACTAAAGAAATACATAGCTAGGGTTCTGAAATTCATGCGATAAACTGAGCAATAACATGATAATCTGATTTGGAACATTACCATAAATAATTCATGATAATCTGTTGAAATTCTAGAAACCATAGGTCTGTTCATAATCATGGAATCAAGAATCTAACTGAATTCTAGGGACCTAATGGGTGAAAGGAACCCACTAGTGAAATCCCACATACCTGGTGACGAATTCCATGGAAAAAATTTTCGATTTCACAGCTGGAACTGAAGAAACCTCGTTGCGTTCTTGAACTAGGGTTCTTGACCTTTTTCTCCTCTCTTGCTTCTAATTTTCTAAGTTTGATTAATGATTTTGACTAAGGTAAGTTCTAGTTATGTTTCTAGACTTAAACTGATTAAAACCTCATGATTTAGGGTCTAAACAACGTATCTTAGGGGTTAAACAAAATAGGAAAAGACCAAAAGACCCCTGAATTAACTGCTGTCGGAGTGACTGACGGAATGGACTGACGGTCCGTCAATCATTAGACGGTCCGTCGATTGGGTCCGTAGGTCGAGTCTGCACAACAGGGCTTCACTAAAACGGGCATAACTTAATATTCGGAGGTCGGAATTTAGCAAACTCAGTGGCGTTGGAAAGATAATTCAATTATCTATCTAACCATAGTCATGGGACACATAATTCGTTTTGTACTAAAAGTTATGACCATCTGAAGTTGACCCATCAATATTTTTCATCTAACTAGTTGCTAACCTCATCTACGGTCAGACCTACGGACCGTGGGTCTGTCCGTGAGTCGGGACTTAGCCAATTTTCTGAGCCGGCTGGGGAAGGGTTGCAGTGGTGAACCATGGTCCACCAGCATGGGCCGTGGTCTGACCTACGATCCGTGGATGGTGACCGTAAGTTGCACCTGCAACTTCTCAAAATCTGCATTTTTGTCTATTTTGAATACGGAAGTTACAAAAGTCCTTTTTATTATTACTCTTTTATTTTCATAATTTATTATTAACTGTTTGTCTTCTAGATTATATGGTTTTATTTGTTCTAGTCATTTTATTCCTAAGGTGATATTTTCATCTCCTTGATATATTTTAAATTTTTTTACTATTGGTACGCCTCCAATGATTATTTCATTTTCTATAGTTTCTTCGGTATACATTAATGCTTTTGGTAGTTCGGGGCATAATAATTCAGTAGTTATTATTTCATCTTCCGTCACTAATTATCTTGTAATATAGTTTTCTTCTAGTCCTGTATTTATTAATATTAAATATTTTCGTTGTTCCATTATTCCCGTTATGTAGTAATGATGTGGTTTTATTTCTTCTTCCATTAATTTTTGTGGGGTTTTATCTATTCTTCTTGAGGTACTCATTTTTTATGATATTTGGGGTATCTCATTATTTATTCTTTTTGATGTACTTAATCTTTCTTTTACTATTTCCAAATCTTCTTCTATATCAATTTCATTATAACTATAATAATTATTATCTATGACTGTAACTATCCTTTCAAAAGAATTTTCTTTCTTTATTTTATTTATTTTATTTTTTGTTATTATTTTATGTTTTGTTGTTAAAACATATAAGTTTTTACATCTAGCTGTAAAGATTTTACTTCATGAGCTAGTTTTATCCCTGACATTTTCCAATATAATACTAGCGATTTATCTATATTTCTGTCATTTATTCCTACTGAGTAGTTAACACTTATTATAAATTTAATTTTTTGGTATATGAGGTTATCTTTTACTGCACTTATTATACTTTTTTCTATAGATTGTATAATTCTATCATCCGCTAAGTATATTTCTATGGGTGTATCTATTCCTTCTCTAAAACATGCTTTTATTAGTATTTTTGTTCCTCCTAAATGTACATATTTAATTGGATTTTTAGCCTTAATATCTTGTATTTCTTTATTTATTATTCGTTTGTTTATTATTGATATTTTAGTCTTTCCTTTGGTGTATTTGCAATCTATGATATGTTTTCTTTGACTTACTACATAATATTCTCTTTTTTGTCGTTTAAACCAGTTTCTTATTATTGGTATTTAGAATATTTTTTCTACGCTTAGGTCTAATTCTTTTCCTTTTATTTGTTCAAATATATTATTATCAAATATTTTTTTTTGTTTTGCCGATTCTTCATCTTGATATTTTTCTTTAGTTATTATTTGTATATCTGTTTCAGTCATTGGTATCGTATTAATTATCTGATTCTATTACTGGATTATTTTCCATTTCATTTTCTGTTAATTCATATATACTATCATTGCTTTCTAATTGATAATCTATGTACTATATCTACGTATATTTTTCATCGTCTATTATTATTTCTTATATTTGTTTTTTCTTTGCATTTTTAGGTAATTTACAATATCTAGCTATATGTCCTAATTTTCCACAATTATAACAAGTACATTCCGTTAGTTTTCTTTTGGTCTATATGGTCTTTTGATTTTGTAGTTTTTTACATAGTATATTCTTCTTGGTTTTTTATATTTATATTTCAAACTATATTGTTTGTTATATCTCTTTTTATAGTATTTGTCCGTACAACAAAATTGTGGTGCCGTTTTATTTTTGCAACATACTAAGTTTTTTACTAGTATTTTTTCCATTTTTATTTCTTCTTTACGTCTTTCACATAGTTCTATAAACCATAGTTGTAAGAATTTTATTCTAGCTCCTAAGGTATGTATTAATCCTGCTTCATTCCAACTTTTTATTACTTTTGCATTAAAAGGTTCCGGTAATTTTGTAAAAAATAATTTTCTTATTTCTTTACTTTCGTCTATGCTATATGTTCCTTTATAATAGTATTCTCTAAATGCACATGTATATTCATCTATATAACACATGTCACATATTGCTAATTTTGTCATTAGATTCCGGTTTATGATTTTTTCTTTATTTTGTTCTTCTACTTTTGTTGTCATACTACTAAATTCGTTTCTTATAGCTATTTTGTATTTATATAATATTTTCATAGTTGTAGTAGCTATTCCACCATCAAATTTTTTATTACTTCTTAGAGTTTGTAAACTTTCATCTGATAAATTTTGTAGCCATAATTTTACTGTTCCTATAAGTGTTCTTTCTATATATCCTGGTGTTTCTGTTATTACTATTTTGTTATCTATTAATTGTTTTGATATATATCACATCCATAATTGCATTGTTTTATTTATATCTGCTACACAGTCTAAATCTAAAAAAGTATGTTGTTCAGTTATTGGTTTAGGCGTCCATTTTTTATTTAATCTTTTATCCTATATAGTTTTTTCTCTATCATATTGTCCATAGTTTTCATTATAATATTTTGGATTTAAATTTCTTGGGTTTTTTACTCCTGATGTGCTAGGTTTTTCATCTATGTCTACATCTCTTGTATTTACTTCTAAATTCTTTGTATTATCTATGTTTGCTAAAAGTTCTGTATATGTTTCGCTTGTTTCCGAATGTTGTTCATCTAGATCATCATTATTTATTTCATCAATTCTTATTTGAGGTAGATTATCTTGGTTATTTTTTTCTTTTTCTTCTAATTCATTTTCTAATTGCAATTTTTCTTTAAATTTAATTATCTCATTTGCTAATTTTGTTTTTTGGTTCTTTTTGTTTTTGTTTTATTTCATACGTTTCTTTTAACATTGCCAGCTCTTTTTCTAGTTCTATTATTTTAGTATTTTTTATTTCTTCTAATTGTTGTACTTCCTTTTTTGCTTGTTGTTTTATTTTTTCAATTTCCGTTTTTCTATCTATTTCTTCATTTTCTTTTGTTATTCTTATCATAACAATTAAACTATCTTCTAGTTTTACCGTTTCTTTTTCTAACATTAAACTTATATTGTCACCTATTTTGTCGTATCTTCTTTCTAAATTAGAAAATATTATCTTTATTTTTAACCCGTCATAGTTTTCGTATGTTTTTTCATCTATTGCATATTCTTCTTTATTCATTTATAAATTTTGTTGTAGTTTATATTCCTGAATATCATATATATGATTGAATAAATTTGTGTTAGTTATTATGTATTAGAATTATTTGAATCATGATTTCTAGTTTATTAGCACAATGAAAACAGGGAGAAAACTTCTATACTATGTCATCCTAATGTTGAAACTGGTAGGCGAGGAAGCCGTTTAGGGGAGTAAACAAAGTTGAGGCGTTGATAAGAAGGAAGTATCCACTAAAGTATGATGCTAGTAGTGACAGAAGAACATGATAAACAGATAATCTAGTTCATAATGATCTAATATGAATATAATCAATTATGAATATGATAGGAAGGAATAATTTGAAATAAAAAACCTGCATGATAAAGAACATGACTACATACGTTCATTATGAAATGATAAAAAAATATGAAACTTTAATCTTATATATACTTAAAGATATAAAAAAAATTGAATTAAGAAGAATCATATGGGAAAAAATATTTAATTATAACGAATCAGAAAATATATTGAACCAACAATGGTATGAAATAGACCTACATAATTTAGACTACGAAAGAGTAGAATGGTACGATTTAGAAATAAATTCAGACTAAACTGAACTACGAATATTTACAATATTGGACAGAATCTATGGAAGATATAAAACTATTAGAACAATTAATGAAGAAAAATTTATACATGTATCTAAGAACCCAAGATATGTTATATCTAGAATATATCATAAATAATATTAAAGAGATATAAAGATTAAGACACTTAGCAAAAAAATATTATAATAAAATCTTTAAAATAAATTACTCACCTACCACACTATCACCTACTATGAATTCCTCAAGTACCAGTTCTGCACCACCGAAAAATGGTATCAAAGCTATGGAAGAAAAGAAATATGAGAAGAAACGTACTAGTAGAAAATTAAGAAAAATAAGAAGAAAATTAAACAAATTGTATCCGGAATATAAACAACTCAATATCACAAAAACCGATATCGACAAATTAAATCAATTAATAAATAATATATCTAAAATAGAATATAAATATATTCAATATTTAAAGATACAATGAATAGCGAGAATAATTAATATAAAGAAAAACTTACTGAAATAATTATAGCGAAAAGGCAAGAATTAGAACATAGGCAAAATAGACTTAATAATAACATATTCACAGGAATTTGTAAAAAATCTATAATAGCACAGAGAAAAACTATTTTATATCTAGAAATACAAATAGAAAGTTTAGAATATAAACGTCAACACAATCTATAAATAAATAAGGAAGAATATGCAATAGATGAAAAAACATATGAAAACTATGACGGATTAAAAATAAAGATAATATTTTCTAATCTAGGAAGAAGATACAAGAAAATAGGTGACAATATAAGTTTAATGTTAGAAAAAGAAACGGTAAAACTAGAAGATAGTTTAACTGCTATGATAAGAATAACAAAAGAAAATGAAGAAAAAGATAGAAAAATGGTAATTGAAAAAATAAAACAACAAGCAAAAAAGGAAGTACAACAATTAGAAGAAGTAAAAAATACTAAAATAATAGAACTAGAAAAGAGCTGGCGGTGTTAAAAGAAATGTATGAAATAAAACAAAAAGAAAAAGAACAAAAAACAAAATTAGCAAATGAAATATTTAAATTTAAAGAAAAGCTGCAATTAGAAGATGAATTAGAAGGAAAAGAAGAAAATAACCAAGATAATCTACCCGAAATAAGAATTGATGAAATAAATGACAATGATCTAGATGAACAACATTCGGAAACAACCGAAACATATACAGAACTTTTAGCAAACATAGATAATACAAAGAATTTAGAAATAAATACAGGAGACATAGACATGGATGAAAAACCTAGTACATCAGGAATAAAAAACCCAAAAAATATAAAATATTATAATACAAACTATGGACAATATGATAGAGAAACCACTATATGGGATAAAAGATTAAATAAAAAATGGACGCCTAAACCAATAACTGAACGACATGATTTCTTAGATTTAGATTGTGTAGTAGATATAAATAAAACAATCCAATTATGGATAGGATATATATCAAAACAATTAATAGATAACAAAATAGTGACAATAGAGACACCAGGATATATAGAAAGAACGCTTATAGGAACAGTAAAATTATGGCTACAAAATTTATCAGATGAAAGTTTAAAAACTCTAAGAAATAATAAAAAATTTGATGGTGGAATAGCTACTACAATTATGGAAATATTATATAAATACGAAATAGCTATAAGAAATGAATTTAGTAGTATGACAACAGAGGTAGAAGAACAAAATAAAGAAAAAATCATAAATCGGAATCTAATGACAAAATTAGCAATATGTAATATGTGTTACATAGATGAATATACATGTGCATTTAAAGAATACTATTATAAAGGAACATATAGCACAGAAGAAAGTAAAGAAATAAGAAAATTATATTTTACAAAATTACCAGAACATTTTAATTCAAAAATAATAAAAAGTTGGAATGAAGCAGAATTAATAGATACCTTAGGAGCTAGAATGAAATTCTTGCAACGATGGTTTATAGAACTATGTGAAAAACATAAAGAAGAAATAAAAATGAAAAAAATATTAGTAAAAAACTTGGCATGTTGCAAAAATAAAACAGTACCTCAATTTGATTGTATGGATATGTATTATAAAAGTAGAAAGAAATATAATAAAAAATACAGATCAAAATATAAATATAAAAAACCAAGAAGAAGATACTATGTAAAAAACTACAAAACGTAAAGACCATATAGACCAAAAAGAAAACTAACAGAATGTACTTGTTATAATTGTGGAAAATTAGGACATATAGCTAGAGATTGTAAATTACCTAACAATCCAAAGGAAAAAAATATATCAGAAATAATAATAGACGATGAAAAATATACGCAAATAGAGTACGTATATTATGAATTAGAAAGTGAAGATAGTATATATGAATTATCAGAAAACGAAGAAAATAATCCAGTAATAGAATCAGATAATGAATACTATATCAATGACTGAAAAGATATACAAATAATTGCTAAAGAAAAATATTAAGATGAAGAATCGGCAGAACAAAAAATAATATATTTGAACAAATAAAAGGAAAAGAATTAGACCTAAGCGTAGAAAAAATATTCGAAATACCAACAATAAGAAATTGGTTTAAACGACAAAAAGAAGAATATTATGTAGTAAGTCAAAGAGAACATATCATAGATTGCAAATACACCAAAGAAAAGGCTAAAATACCAATAATAAATCAACGAATAATAAATAAATAATACAAGATATTAAAGCTAAAAATCCAATTAAATATGTACATTTAGGAGGAACAGAAATACTAATAAAAACATGTTTTAGAGAAAGAATAGATACACCCATAGAAATATACCTAGCGGATGATAAAATTATACAACCCATAGAAAAAAGTATAATAAGTGCAGTAAAAGGTTACCTCATATACCAAAAAATTTAAATTTATAATAAGTGCTAACTACTCAGTAGCAATAAATGACAGAAACATAGATAAATCGCTAGTATTATATTGAAAAATGTCAGGAATAGAACTAGCCCGGGAAGTAAAATATTTACAGCTAGATGTAAAAACTTATATATTTTAACAACAAAACATAAAATAACAACAACAAAAAAGATAAAAAATAAAAAATAAAAATAGAAGATCCTTTCGAAAGAATAGTTACGGTCATAGATAATAATGATTATAGTTATAATGAAATTGACATAGAAGAAGATTTGGAAATAGTAAAAGAAAGACTAAGTACAACAAAAAGAATAAATAATGAGATACCCCAAATATCATAAAAAATGAGTACCTCAAGAGGAATACATAAAACCCCACAAAAATCAATGAAAGAAGAAATAAAACCACATCATTACTACATAACGGGAATAATGGAACAACGAAAATATTTAATATTAATAAATACATGACTAGAAGAAAACTATATTACAAGAGAATTAGTAACGGAAGATGAAATAATAACTACTAAACAATTATGCCCTGAACTACCAAAAGCATTAATGTATACCGAAGAAACTACAGAAAAGGAAATAATCATTGGAGGCGTACCAATAGTAATAAAATTTAAAATATATCAAGGAGATGAAAATATCACCTTAGGAATAAAATGACTAGAACAAGTAAAACCATATAATCTAGAAGACAAACAGTTAATAATAAATTATGAAAATAAAAGAGTAATAATAAAAAGGACTTTAGTATGATAAAACTATGAAAATATATATACTTGCAAAGATAATAATAGAGGGATATTACAATAGATATTATACACCAATGATAGATTCGGGAGCGGAAACTAATATATGTAAATACAATTGTTTACCAGAAGATAAGTGGGAAAAATTAAAAACACCAATATTAGTAACAGGATTTAATAATGAAGGAAGCATGATAACATATAAGGCAAAAAATATAAAAATACAAATATGGAATAAGATATTAACTATAGAAGAAATATATAACTTTGAATTAACCACAAAAGATATGTTATTAGGAATGCCATTTTTAGAAAAATTATACCCACATATAATAACAAAAACACACTGGTGGTTCACAACACCGTGTAAACAAAAAATAGGAGCAAAAAGAGTAAATAACAAAAAACGAAAAACAACAGAATGGATAAAAGAAAGTGAAACAATTACACAAAAATTAGAAAATATAAAAGAAAAAGACCCTAAAATAGATTAATTATATTCTCTATAGATAAAGTAAAAATAATCCAAGATAAGTTAGAATTATTATATAGTGGGGATACTTTACAAGGATGGGAGAAACATAAAACAGAAGTAAAAATTGAGCTAATTGATAATAATAGTATAATAAACCAAAAACAATTAAAGTATAATTTTAATGATTTAACCGACTTTAAGATTCATATAAATGAATTACTAGTAAATGGATATATACAAGAAAGCAATAGTAAGCACATGAGCCCGGCATTTATCTTAAATAAACATAGTGAACAAAAAAGAGGAAAAAATAGAATGGTTATTGATTATAGAAATTTAAATGCAAAAACTAAAACATATAAATATCCGATACGAAATAAAATACTAAAGATAAGACAAATACAAGGATATAATTATTTTAGCAAATTTGATTGTAAATCAGGATTTTATCACTTAAAACTAAAAGAATAATCTAAAAAACTAACAGCATTCACTGTACCACAATGATTCTATGAATGGAATGTATTACCATTTGGATATAAAAATGCACCAGATAGATATCAACACTTTATGGATAACTACTTTAAACAATTAGAAAATTGTGTAGTATATATTGATGATATATTACTATATTCTAAAACCTAAGATGAACACATAAGATTATTAGAAAAATTCATACATATAATAGAATATTCATGCATAAGTCTAAGTAAAAAGAAAACAGACATAATGAAAAACCAAATAGAATTCCTAGGAATACAGATAGATAAAAATGGAATAAGAATGCAAACACATATAATACAAAAAATAATTAACTCAAATGAACAACTAGACAGAAAAAAGAAATTACAATCCTTCTTAGGACTAGTAAATCAAGTAAGAGAATACATAGCAAAATTAGCAGAGAATTTAAAATCATTACAACAAAAATTAAAGAAAGACATATAATACCAGTTTGATAAAAAGGACCAAACACAAATACAAGAAGTAAAAATTATTATGTAAGAACCTACCTAAACTATAATTTCCGGATGAAAATAAAAAATTTACTTATATAGTAGAATCAGATGCCAGTGAAAAAAGTTATGGAGGAGTATTAAAATATAAGTATGGAGAAGAAAAAATAGAACATCATTGTAGATATTATTCAGGAATATTTACTAATGCAGAAATAAGATGGGAAATAAATAGGAAAGAATTATATTCGGTATATAAATGTTTATTATCATTTGAACCATATATTGTATATAACGAATTTATTATAAGAACAGATAATACACAAGTAAAATGGTGGCTAACAAGAAAAATACAAGATTTGGTAACAACAAAAGAAATAAGGAGATTGGTATTAAATATATTAAATTTTACATTTACAATTGAAGTAATAAAAACTGATAAGAATGTTATTGCAGATTACCAATCACGACAAAGCTACTTAGACTGAGACTAAGGAAGAAGATACAATTGAAAAGATACTCAAAGCCATTAATACACTTTGTACAAAAGTGGATAGTATGGACAACGAGATACAAAAGATAAAGACTAATGAAGATAATCCGAAGTATAAAGCTAGTATAAGTCAGCAGCATGACTATAAAAATGCGGAGCTATGTCGATCGGAAGACAGAAAAAATCCAGAGCTAAAAGGTGACATTGGGAAACACCTAAAAACCCATAACATTTGTTTAAATATAGTTGCAGGTACAAGCCAACGAGTTAGTGAAAAACATAATAATTCAAACTTAAACCAGTTATTCGAAAAACCATTTACCCCGAGGCTAATACCAAAAAACATATTGACTATAGAACCACAAACTTCTACATACGCGGATAGCCTACTCCATAACAAAAGGACATATAACCATATTACGCGAACCTATATAGAAAATATATACAAAGTCCAAACATTTTTAAATCTTAAACCCAAATCTACTACAACCCAAGAACCCAACCAGGATTATTTAACCCAAAAATTACAAGGTTATAATAAACTGATTGCACAACCAAAAACTAACGCCAACTTAATTAGGACATGTCACAACTATGGACTATTAAATACATTATATACATATGACGGTGAGGAACTAAGTGGAATACCGGTACTACATAAAACATTTATTACATATAAAAGAGTTACTAAGGGAAATTTATTCTATGTAAAATTTTATACAGCAATAGCAGAGATATTATACGAGGAAATAAAACCTCCGATACAAATGGTAAAGATAGGACTAACAAAAGATATGATAATACCGAAAGATATCGAACAACAACCAGAGATACAAAAAAGCGAGATACCCAGTTTTTATGCCAATAAGAGAATAATTGGTATATCAACCATTATACAAGAGCTAGCAAATAATTATCTAAACGAAAACGCTATATCGAGCTACTATGCAAGAGATCAGTTAATGATTTATTCCAATTCACGGGAGCTAAGGAAAGAAGATATGGATGAAGTCCAGAGATGGATTTTATCATTACTTAAGCCAGAAGAACGACCTACAACACGAGCACTAAAAGTATGATTTATTTCGACAGAGTTATTAACCAGATATTGCAGGCTAATTGGTCACAAATACCCTGACCAAATATGTTCGAAATGCAACAGAGAAGATAGTATAATCCAGACGTCCAGCTGGAATAAGAGATAAATACGGAAGCCTAAAAGATAAGATCAGAAGATGATGAGAAGATAAAGATGAAGAAAAACAAGACATATGGCAAAAGTAAATAGTATTAGTATGTAAAAAGTCATGAAAGTGTGTCATAAAATAGGTGTATTATATATGTAAAAAGTCATGAAAGTGTGTCATAAAAAGTATATTTTTTGAACAATATACTTTTGCCTCTTGCTTATTCATGCTATCTGAAATATCTGGTTTGATTTCAGATTGTTGCTCCATTATCTTTTAAAATATTAGTTTTTTTTGTAGAGAGTTTTTGAAAGGAGAGTTTTATATATTAGGCATTGCCTGCCTTTTATGTTACATATGCTTTACTTTATATAGGAAGGAAAATCTGCACAATACTACACGTACTCTTCCTAATACATCACACATCATATGACTTTTTACACCTACTTTATGACACACCATACTATACACTTTATGACACACCATAACACTCCACACCTACTTTACACATGTCCTACTATTTTACCTTATCCTTACACACCTATACACCTATTATTTCACATTGTCATGTTACTTTACACAATTAGTCAAAAACCTTATCTTATCTTTTTTATCTTGTCCATATCTTGTCTTGTCTGCATCTTATCTTGATCGTCTTTTTTCACTCTAAATTGACATCTGGAATTATGTTATCTTCACCGTTACATTTCGAACATATGTGGTCAGGGTATTTGTGACCAATTAGCTTGCAATATCTGGTTAATAATTCTATCGAAATAAATCCTACTTTTAGTGCTCGTGTCGTAGGTCATTCTTCTGGCTTAAGTAATGATAAAATCTATCTTTGGACTTCATCCATATCTGTTATCCTTAGCTCTCTTGAATTGGAATAAATCATTAACTGATCTCTTGCATAGTAGCTCTATATAGTGTTTCCGTTTAAATAATTATTTGCTAGTTCTTGTATAATGGTTGATATACCAATTATTCTATTATTGTCATAAAAACTGGGTATCTCGCATTTTTGTATCTCTGGTTGTTGTTCGATATCTTCCGGTATTATCATATCTTTTGTTAGTCCTATCTTTACCACTTGTATCGGAGGTTTTATTTCCTCATATTATATCTCTGCTGTTGCTGTATAAAATTTTACATAGAATAAATTTCCCTTAGTAACTCTCTTATATGTAATAAATGCTTTATGTAGTTCCGGTATTCCACTTAGTTCCTCTCCGTCATATGTATATACTGTATTTAATAGTCCATAGTTGTGACATGTCCTAATTAAGTTGGCGTTAGTTTTTGGTTGTGCAATCAGTTTATTATAACCTTGTAATTTTTGGGTTAAATAATCCTGGTTGGGTTCTTGGGTTGTAGTAGATTTGGGTTTAAGATTTAAAAATGTTTGGACTTTGTATATATTTTCTATATAGGTTCGTGTAATATGGTTATATGTCCTTTTGTTATGGAGTAGGCTATCCGCGTATGTAGAAGTTTGTGGTTCTATAGTCAATATGTTTTTTGGTGTTGGCCTTGGGGTAAATGGTTTTTCGAATAACTGGTTTAAGTTTGAGTTCTTATGTTTTTCACTAACTCGTTGGCTTGTACCTGCAACTATATTTAAACAAATGTTATGGGTTTTTAGGTGTTTTCCAACGTCACCTTTTAGCTCTGGATTTTTTCTGTCTTCCGATCGACATAGCTCCGCATTTTTATAATCATGCTGCTGACTTATACTAGCTTTAGACTTCAGATTATCTTCATTAGTCTTTAGCTTTTGTATCTCGTTGTCCATACTATCCACTTTTGTACAAAGTGTAGTAATCGCTTTGAGTATCTTTTCAAATGTATCTTCTTCCTCAGTCTCAGTCTATGT
Organism: Solanum verrucosum; assembly: GCF_900185275.1. Classification (NCBI taxonomy): domain Eukaryota; kingdom Viridiplantae; phylum Streptophyta; class Magnoliopsida; order Solanales; family Solanaceae; genus Solanum; species Solanum verrucosum. Next base: position 66,927 of record NW_026020058.1, read on the forward strand.
AGCTTTGTCGTGATAAGTAATCTGCAATAACATTCTTATAAGTTTTTATTACTTCAATTGTAAATGTAAAATTTCATATATTTAATACCAATCTCCTTATTTATTTTTTTGTTACCGAATCTTGTAATTTTCTTGTTAGCCACCATTTTACTTGTGTATTATTTGTTCTTATAATAAATTTGTTATATACAATGTATGGTTCAAATGATAATAAACATTTATATACCGAATATAATTCTTTCCTATTTATTTCCCATCTTATTTCTGCATTAGTAAATGTTCATGAAAAATATCTACAATGATGTTCTATTTTTTCTTCTCCATACCTATATTTTAATACTCCTCCATAACCTTTTTCACTGGCGTCTGATTCTACTATATAAGTAAATTTTTTATTTTCATCCAGAAAATATAGTTTAGGTAGGTTCTTACGTAATAATTTTATTTTTTGTATTTGTGTTTGGTCTTTCTAATCAAACTGATATTCTAAATCTTTCTTTAATTTTTGTTGTAATGGTTTTAAATTCTCTGCTAATTTTGGTATGTATTCTCTTACTTGGTTTACTAGTCCTAGAAATGATTGTAATTTCTTTTTTCGTATCTAGCTGTTCATTTGAGTTAATTATATTTTGTACTATATGCGTTTGTATTTTTATTCCATTTTTATCTATTTGTATTCCTAGGAATTCTATTTGGCTTTTCATTATGTCTGGTTTCTTTTTACTTAGGCTTATGCCTGAATATTCTATATACATATGAATTTTTCTAATAATCTTATGTGTTCATCTTGGGTTTTAGAATATAGTAATATATCATAAATATATATTACACAATTTTCTAATTGTTTAAAGTAGTTATCCATAAAGTGTTGATATCTACCTGGTGCATTTATATATCCAAATGGTAATACATTTCATTCATAAAATCCTTGTGGTACTGTAAATGCTGTAAGTTTTTAGATTCTTCTTCTAATTTTAAGTGGTAAAATCCTGATTTGCTGTCAAATTTACTAAAGTAATTATATCCTTGTATTTATCTTATTTTTAATAATTTATTTGGTATTGGGTAAATATATGTTTTAGTTTTTGCATTTAAATTTCTATAATCAATAACCATTCTACTTTTTCCTTTTTTTTGTTCACTATGTTTATTTACTATAAATGTTGGGCTTGTATGCTTGCTATTGCTTTCTTGTATGTACCCTTTTTCTAGTAATTCAGTTATATGTTTCTTAAATTCTGTTAAATTATTAAAATTATATTTTAATTATTTTTGGGTTATTATACTAGTATTATCAATTAGCTCAATTTTTATTTTTGTTTTATGTTTTTCCCATTCTTGTAAAGGATCTTCACTATATAATAATTCTAACTTATCTTGGATTATTTTTACTTTATCTATAGAGAATATAATTAATTCTATCTTAGGGTCTTTTTCTTTTATATTTTCTAATTTTTGTGTAATTTTTTCACTTCCTTTTATACATTCTGTTGTTTTTCGTTTTTTGTTATTTACTCTTTTTGCTCCTATTTTTTGTTTACACGGTGTTGTGAACCACCAATGTGTTTTTGTTATTATATGCGGGTATAGTTTTTCTAAAAATAGCATTTCTAATAACATATCTTTTGTAGTCAATTCAAAGTTATATATTTCTTCTATAGTTAATATCTTATCCTATATTTGTATTTTTATATTTTTTGCCTTATATTTGATCATGCTTCCTTCATTATTAAATCTTGTTACTACTATTGGTGTTTTTAATTTTTCCCACTTATCTTCTGGTAAACAATTGTATTTACATATATTAGCTTCTGCTCTCGTATCTATCATTGGTGTATAATATCTGTTGTAATATCCTTCTATTATTATCTTTGTAAGTGTATATATTTTCATATTTTTATCATACTGAAGTCCTTTTTATTACTACTCTTTTATTTTCATAATTTATTATTAATTGTTTATCTTCTAGATTATATGGTTTTACTTGTTTTAGCCATTTTATTCCTAAAGTGATATTTTGATCTCCTTGATATATTTTAAATTTTATTACTATTGTTACGCCTCCAATGATTATTTCCTTTTTTGTAGTTTCTTCGGTATACATTAATGCTTTTAGTAGTTCGGGGCATAATTGTTCAGTAGTTAGTATTTCATCTTCCGTCACTAATTCTCTTGTAATATAATTTTCTTCTGGTCCTGTATTTATTAATATTAAATATTTTCGTTGTTCCATTATTCCCGTTATGTAGTAATGATGTGGTTTTATTTCTTCTTCCATTGATTTTTGTGGGGTTTTATCTACTCTTTTTGAGGTACTCATTTTTGATGATATTTGGGGTATGACATTATTTATTCTTTTTGATGTATTTAGTCTTTCTTTTACTATTTCTAAATCTTCTTCTATATCAATTTTGTTATAACTATAATCATTATTATCTATGACTGTAAATATCCTTTCAAAATGATTTTCTATTTTTTTTTTTTTTTTTTTTTTTTTTCTGTTATTTTATGTTTTGTTGTTAAAACATATAAGTTTTTACATCTAGCTGTAAATATTTTACTTCCCGGGGCTAGTTCTATTCCTGACATTTTTCAATATAATACTAGTGATTTATCTATATTTCTATCATTTATTGCTAATGAGTAGTTAGCACTTATTATGAATTTAAATTTTTGGTATATGAGGCTACCTTTTACTACACTTATAATACTTTTTTCTATAGGTTGTATGATCCTATCATCTGCTAAGTATATTTTTGTGGGTGTATCTATTCCTTCTCTAAAACATGCTTTTATTAGTATTTCTGTTCCTCCTAAATGTACATATTTAATTGGACTTTTAGCCTTAATATCTTGTATTTCTTTATTTATTATCCGTTTGTTTATTATTGGTATTTTAGTCTTTCCTTTGTTGTATTTGCAATCTATGATATGTTCTCCTTGACTTACTACATAATTTTCTTCTTTTTGTCGTTTAAACCAGTTTCTTATTGTTGATATTTCGAATATTTTTTTCTACGCTTAGGTCTAATTCTTTTCCTTTTATTTGTTCAAATATATTATTATCAAATATTATTTTTTGTTCTGCCGATTCTTCATCTTGATATTTCTCTTTAGTTATTATTTGTATATCTGTTTCAGTCATTGATATCGTATTCATTATCTGATTCTATTACTGAATTATTTTCCATTTCATTTTCCGATAATTCATATATACTATCAGTGCTTTCTAATTCATAATCTATGTACTCTATCTGTGTATATTTTCATCGTCTATTATTATTTCTGTTATTTGTTTTTCTTTGGATTTTTAGGTAATTTACAATCTCTAGCTATATGTCCTAATTTTCCACATTTATAACAAGTACATTACGTTAGTTTTCTTTTTGGTCTATATGGTCTTTTGGTTTTGTAGTTTTTACACAGTATCTTCTTCTTGGTTTTTTATATTTAAATTTTGATCTGTGTTTTTTATTATATTTCTTTCTATTTTTATAATACCTATCCGTACAACCAAATTGAGGTGCTGTTTTATTTTTGCAACATGCCAAGTTTTTTACTAATATTTCTTCCATTTTTATTTCTTCTTTATGTTTTTCACATAGTTCTCTAAACCATCGTTGTAAGAATTTTATTCTAGCTCCTAAGGTATCTGTTAATCCTGCTTCATTCCAACTTTTTATTACTTTTGAATTAAAAGGTTCTGGTAATTTTGTAAAATATAATTTTCTTATTTCTTTACTTTCGTCTATGCTATATGTTCCTTTATAATAGTATTCTCTAAATGCACATGTATATTCATCTATAGAACACATGTTACATATTGCTAATTTTGTCATTAGATTTCGGTTTATGATTGTTTCTTTATTTTGTCCTTTACTTCTGTTGTCATACTACTAAATTCGTTTCTTATAGTTATTTCGTATTTATATAATATTTCCATAGTTGTAGTAGCTATTCCACCATCAAATTTTTTGTTACTTCTTAGAGTTTGTAAACTTTCATCTGATAAATTTTGTAGTCATAATTTTACTGTTCCTATAAGTGTTCTTTCTATATATCTTGGTGTTTCTGTTATTACTATTTTGTTATCTATTAATTGTTTTGATATATATCTCATCCATAATTGGATTGTTTTATTTATATCTGCTACACAGTCTAAATCTAAAAAATTATGTTGTTCAGTTATTGGTTTAGGAGTCCATTTTTTATTTAATCTTTTATCCCATATAGTGTTTTCTCTATCATATTGTCCATTGTTTTCATTATAATATTTTGAATTTTAATTTTTTGGGTTTTTTACTCCTGATGAACTAGGTTTTTCATCCATGTCTACGTCTCCTGTATTTACTTCTAAATTCTTTGTATTACCCATGTTTGCTAAAAGTTCTGTATATGTTTCGCTTGTTTCCGAATGTTGTTCATCTAGATCATCATTATTTATTTCATCAATTCTTAATCCAGGTAGATTGTCTTGGTTATTTTCTTTTTTTTCTTCTAATTCATCTTCTAATTGCAATTTTTCTTTAAATTTAATTATCTCAATTGCTAATTTTGTTTTTTGTTCTTTTTCTTTTTATTTTATTTCATACGTTTGTTTTAACATTGCCAGCTCTTTTTCTAGTTCTATTAATTTAGTATTTTTTACTTCTTCTAATTGTTGTACTTCCTATTTTACTTGTTGTTTTATTTTTTCAATTTCCGTTTTTCTATCTATTTCTTCATTTTCTTTTGTTATTCTTATCATAGCAGTTAAACTATCTTCTAGTTTTACTGTTTTTTTTCTAACATTAAACTTATAGTGTCACCTATTTTCTTGTATCTTCTTCCTAGATTAGAAAATATTATCTTTATTTTTAATCTGTCATAGTTTTCGTATATTTTTTCATCTATTGCATATTCTTCTTTATTCATTTATAAATTATGTTGTAGTTTATATTCTAAGTTATTTATTTGTATTTCTAGATATAAGATAGTCTTTCTTTGTGCTATTATAGATTTGTGACAAGTTCCTGCAAATATATTACTGTTAAGTCTGTCTTGCATGTGTCTTAATTCTTGTCTTTTTGCTGTAATTATTTCAGTAAGTTTTTGTCTATATTCGTTATTCTCGTTATTCATTGTATTTTTAAATATTGAATATATTTATATTCTATTTTAGATATATTATCTATTAATTGGTTTAATTTGTCGTTATCGATTTTTGTGATATTGAGTTGTTTATATTCCGGATATAATTTGTTAAATTTTTTTCTTAATTTTCTTCTTAATTTTCTGATCTTTCTACTAGTATATTTCTTACTATGTTTCTTATTATCTTTCTACTAGTATATTTCATCCCTCTCTTTTTCTTTATCGATTTGCTCCTGTGTCAGCCTGAAACACAGAGGGGAGACTTGATCTTCTTTGGTGTACCAAGCTTGATTTACTCTCGCCATACCATCTAAGAGAAATGAAGCCACCTCAAAGGGCTGTAGCATTATACCGCCTTGGACCAATTGATCAGCTATTCCTTTGTTGACTGAATCAAGACTTCGGTAAAAATATTGGAGTAGCAACTCACTTGGCAGCCCATATGTTGGGTATTTCTGCAGAGACCTCTTATATCTAATCCACGACTCATGAATTGGTTCACTCGCTTTTTGTTTGAAATTCTGAATGTCGTCCCTCAACTTCATCATTTTTGATGGGGGAAAGAATCTATTGTGGAAAGCAGTGACTAATTCTTTCCATGATGTGAGAAAACTTTTGGGAAACTCAGACAACGACGTAGTGGCAGCTCCTGTTGGTGACAGTGGGAATAAGCGAAGCCTGATGGCTTCGTGTGACCAATTTTTGAATGACAACGGGGCATATACATCCAGAAAGCTTTGGATATGTTCATGTGAGTCTTCATGATCCAATCCTCCGTATAGGCCCCTTTAATGTATGAGATGGAGTGTTATGCTGGTGACTTCAAAATTTCTGTTTCCATCACTCTGCGGCTAACGAATTGCACCTATCTCACCCAATGGAGTGGGGTCAGAAACACTGTTTTCATCATCAATGTCATCTTGGTGCAAGTCAGTGTTTGATGGTTTGTTTGTTTGGCAACTATCCCCCACGTCCTCACTCATAATTTCTGTTTTCAACTCAAACAAGCAAAGCAAAGCTAAAAATTAAGTCAATAAACCTAAAACTAAGAAAAACAAAAATTCTTGCCCCAATGATCCTTGGGATTATATACACTCACAAACTTAAAGAAAAAACAAAACTGAGAGTAAAGTTAATAATCTATGATTAATAAGACGAAAATTCTAGTGAACTAAATTTTTTCAAATAACACCACTCCCCAGCAAAAGCGCCATTTTGATACTTATCGTGACCAACGACACTAACCTACAATATGAGTGTCTACGATCGTCGATAATATAGTAACCCAACCGAGGGTTGGGGTCGTGTCCCAAGGCTGTAATTTTGAGAATTAATAGCCAATTAGAATTTCATTCGAATTAGTCGTAGCTAAATACATTTGCGATAAAAGACATAGTAAATTAAAGGGGGTGAAACGAAAGTGTCAAATATCAAATGAGATTTTTGTAACAAGTGCTAAAACGGCAAAATAAACAAGAAAATCAAGTATGGGGAAATGTTCTTGGGATGTGACCGCAAACCAAGTTGAGATAAATCGGTGCGTACATTCTTTCAATAGGAAATTTGCAAGATAATAGTGACTAGGCTAAGCTTTAAATGGAAATAAGTTCCCTCTCGGGCCAGTTACCCATTTTCAAATGCGTTCCTCTCGGACACTAATTTACCACATGAAGACCAGCCTACGCCTTACCCAATTCACTCTCTCGAGCTGAGTGTTAGGATATGGGACTAGGGCTCACCCTCTCGGGCTAAACCTCATGTTGACCCACTCCTTAGGCCATCAGTCTAGTGGTTTTGGTTTCGCGACCTCCCTCTTGGGCAAGCCAAAAACACATGGATGACTTTGTATTTGCAATTACAAACCCTTTAAATTAAACCACAACCACTAGGTGAAATCACCATTAACATACATCTAACCTATCATCAAGAAAGACCCAACAAGAATATCAACCCATATTTGCTAAATCAAACCGCAAAAATAGGGGTTTTTAGCCACATATCAAGAAATAAGAAATTATACCTAACATGATAAAGAAATCAACTGGGTATAAGAAATTAAACCTTGAATTAAGAAAAGGGAAGTGAATAGAGAAGACCCACTTTCAACTTGGGGAAGAAGAACTCCTTTCTTCAAGTCTCCAAAAAACCCTCTCCAAACTTGAGAGAAAAAAATATTAGCTAAAGTACATTCTAAAGTGAAAATAATAATAATAATTTTTCCACACTTGAAACTCTCTTAAAACTACAACTCTAAATAGTATTTATAGTTTTCACAGATTGTGCTACGGAGGATTGTTCGGCGACATTAGTCGACATCACCGATGAACTCGGCATCCGCTCTATGGTCAGCTCATCGCCTTTGGTGTCTTTCCTTTAACACCCTTGCATTCTGGATCATTGGGTGGTACAGTACTGCTTCGCGGAACTGATCGGCAACCCACCGACTGCTCCTTTCCTCGCCTTTTGATCCACTTCCTTCAAGGCTTAGCGTATTGGAACAAAGGGCGACTTATATCATTTTGACGACTCGCCAAGTCAAACTTGGCGATCCGCAGGATTCCATTCTTGTTATTTTCAGCCCTATTTGCTCCGTTTTGCGCCTAAGTGTGCATGCTTCCACTAAAACTTCAAATACCTGAAACTTCAGTATTTTAATCAAGTACTGAGGTAAAACAAACATTCAAGGACACTATTTCCATTAAAACAAAGGCCTAAATGTGTCCAGTTTGTGGACTCGTCATCATGCACGGTTTCAGGTAAGCTTATTACACAAAGCGTCGACACTTAAGTCAAACAAGACTCCACACTTTTTCTAGTGCGCAATGGTCATCACAAGAGAATCAATTTGATAAATGGATAATCACAACGAGATGCAAAGAGTTCACATATTGTCTATTCAACATCATTTGGCCTCATCGTAGCCGTACAGTCATGTTCGTTCGATTGTAAGCACTATTCAAATCATCGGTATTGATAGAAATCGAGACTCAAATTTGCCAAGGAATAGCCACATTCAACACATGAGAGGTGGCAAAAATTTTCAGACAGGTCAAAATCATTTTTCAATTAAAACAAAAAAGAGCCATAAGCTCAAACATCCACAAAAATGTATTATTTACCAAATTTTAAACAGAACAACCCAAAATTTATCGACAAAACACGAACACGAGTAGCACACAGAAGTGGGCCTCACCCCACCACAAATAAAAGTGTTTGTCCTCAAATGCAAATGAAAGTATCCAAAAGTAAATATATAGTAAGATAGAGAGGGAGGTAAAGAGGGATCTTATCTACGCAGTCGCTCCATCTGTCGGGGCCTCAGTGCTTGGAGTGACCTCAGAAGGAACATCAGTGCCAACTTCACCAAAGTCTGTTGATTGTGAGTCTGCTAGAAAGACGTGCACCGCTCTGCAAAATCCCCTGGCCCATAGAGGAGTATTCGGGTCTAGGGTGATGGTTTTCCTGGCAGGAGTGGGACTTTTGATCTTGCCTTTCCCAGTAGGTGTGGGTAGTTGTTTTGAAGCTTTTTCTTTTGACGTAACTGCATCTTCCTTTATTGCAATTCCTTTGGACTTCTCTTGAGCTGACGTTACTCATTCAACAACTTTGGGTTTGGTCATATCTGCAAAATCTCGAAGAGGAGTTAGAGAAATATTTGATAAAAGTACTGATAAACTTCTGACTCTTTCGGCGAGTCACCGATATTATTCGGCAATCTAGAGTTAGTCTGCTAAAGCTAGAGTGCACAGAGATTTAGGAGAGTTGACAAGGGTGAAGTGAGACTTTCGACGAGTCATCGAAAGTCTTTGGCGACCTTCAACTTCTCACCGAAAGTTACAAAATTAATATCACATTTATCACTAAATGAATGGTGAGATGGGGACTTTAGGCGAACCGCCAAGTGGTTCAACGAGCTCTCCCAGCTTGCTAAACAGCTCAACGTACTTATTTTTAACCCAACTTCTCAAATTCAACCCCGCAACCCCCGAAAGCAAAATCAAAAGATTCAATAGCCAAATTAAGCTTAGACCCAGTGACACTTATGCATAACCCACAATTTTTAATCCATATTAAGGCATACAATCACTAGAATTCAACAGTCATAATTACTCTAGCAAGATTGTCAAATTAAGGCATGCGTGTAAACAATCTAGTCTTATCCGGCAGGGTCACAATACTTTCAACAAGATCTAATTATTGCAAATGGGCATAAATTTTAATGAAATAAATTCAGGGCACAGAAAACCGACCTTTTGTGCTGACTACGAAATGATTGTAATGCTAGGCGGCAAGGTAATCCAATTCCGAGCACAAATCAACCAAAATACAATAGAGATGCAACAATATGGAAAGTAAAGCTTGGTGTGATTTTGTAAAGTTTGAAAATGAGGGAGAGTGTAGGAAATTGAAACTTTTAAACCTTTGGCTTGAAAAACCGTCCAGTTCTTTCCCACTCAGCGACTTTAGTCATGAACGCCAAACCATTTGGCGTCGCACCGAGTAATCACCTTCCTCACCGAGTTTTATAGAATCCCCCCATTTAATGTATTGATCTAAACGGTGATACAAATCGGGGTCGCCGAGTTGATCGGTGACTCGCTAATCATTTCTTTGGGACCGTTGAGTTTTACAGACTCTAAACCCAAGTTGGGTTGGATCAAACGGCGGTGTGAGTTGGATCTCTTAATACTTTGGCAACTTGCCAACCAACTTTTCCCTCGCCAATCTCTTTCTTCCCAAATGCTTCCCACACTTCTTCTTGCACAATTAACACAACATTATTTTAGCAAAGCAACATAAATCAATAAAGGGTTTTGGTTTGCCTCCCAAATAGCACCTTAGTTAATGTCATGGCACGACGCAACTTAACACCTAAACTTCACTTTTGGGGTTAGCCAAAACATCAATTGGCAACCCCATGCTTTGTGTCGGATGGAGGTGAGGCATCATATGACTCGTAAGGTTCTCGAGCAGCTGAATGGATCTGAAATGTGAACCAATCATCTGTTTCATCAATTTGATGTTCACCTTCACTTCTTCCAGCACCCTATCATGCTCACTTACCTCGTTGAGAATAATTGAGAGCATTCACTCAATACATTTACCCTCATTGTCCTTGGGCTTTCTTCACTCATGAAGGGGGACGTATCTGTCCTTCCTTTTGCATTGGACTTCAATCTCCAATATCTTTTTGGACAATTCATCAATCTGAGTCATTAGTGTGGACAACATGAAGTCCTTCTCTACTTCTTGGTTTACTTCAGTCATGTGATGTGTAATACCACCAGGAATGCTATCGTATAGGGCTGATGTGTAATACAACCATGAATGAGTCGGTCAACCAATGCTTTGTTTCCGGGACCAAGACTTCTCTAGAAGCAGTCCAGGAGGACTATATCAGGAATTTCATGAGTGGGGCATCGAATCATAAGCAATTTAAACCTTTCCCATACATCATGAATCCGTTCACCTTCCAATTGTCTGAAAGTTAGAATACGATCCCTCAACATCATTACTTCTAATGGAGGAAACTCCATTTGCTCACGAGTACTGCTTGACATACGCATCTCCTCTGTTTTAAAGCTCAAACAAGCAAAAATACAAATCTAGAAATTAGGTAAATAAAACTACAACTAAGAAGAAAAAAAATTCTACTAAACTAAGAATTCTCAAATAACACCACTCCCCGGCAGCGGCGCCATTTTGATGTTTGTGTAATCAAGACACAACTTCCGATGCAAGTGTCTACGATCGTACAATAGTTTAGTAATCCAACCAAGGGTTGGGATCGTTCCCAAGAGAGTGGTTTTGAGAATTAATAGAAAAATAAAATTTAGTTCTAACTAGTCGTAGCTAAAGACATTAACGATTAAAAATATTGTAAATTAAAGGGGGACACGAGAATGTCAATTAACAATAGGGTTTTGTCACTAGTGAGTAAAAACATCAAAAATAAACAAGGGTTTCTAAGTAATGATAGGGGATCCTCGGGATGTGACGAGAATATGAGTTAAGCTAGATTATTGGGTACATGCTTTCGATAGAAGATTCATAGAATAATTTTGACTAGGCTAAAATTTAAGGGGGATAAGCTCTCTCGCGAGCAACCTACCCCGTTTCAAATGTGTTCCTCTCGGACACCCACTTGCCGCATGAAGACCAGCCTCCGCCTTAACCCACTCACCCTCTCGAGCTGAGTGTGTGGACATGGGACTAGGGTTCACTCACTTGAGTTGAACCTCATGTCAACCCACTCACACTGGCCATCAATTTAGTAGGTTTAGTTTTACGACTTCTCTCTCGAGCAAGCTGAAAACACATAAATAAACTTGTATTTGCAACTACAAATTCATTAAATTCATCCACAACTATTAAACGAAATCATAATTAAACTATGATTAAACTATCAGCAAGCAAGACCCAATAATATCTTTATCCATATACGCTACATCACACCCCAAGAATTAGGGTTTTTAGCCACACATGTATAAGGGATAGAAATTTATACCAAATTGAGCTCGCATTCAACTGGATATCAAGATTTCAGTTTTGCTATGGGCTAAAATTGAAGAATCCAAGAGATCCAAAGCCAAATCTTGAAGATGAAACCCTTTGGAACTTCAAGTCATCAAAACCCTCTCAAACATAGAGCAAAAATATCAAAAAGTACTATTCTATATGAAATTATAATAATTGTTCGACCCTTAAAACTACAACTATAACTAATATTTATAGTTTTCACAGATTTGTACTACAGCGGATCATTAGGCGTCGTTAGTCGGAATCGCCAATCAACTCGGCGATGTGCCTTTTGGTGTAGTTCATCATCGTCTTGCACCATCCTTCAGCATCATTGTTCTCTGGGTCATTGGGCGACATGGTACTACCTCATGGAACTTCTGAGCAATGCGTCGACTGCTCTTTTTTTCCACCAACTTGATCATTTCCTTCATGGCTCAGCACACTAGAACAAAAGGTGAAGTAAGATCCTTTGGATACTCGCTAAGTGGACTCGACGATCCTCATGCCTTCATTTATTCGTTCTTTTCAGCTTATTCATTCCTTTTTACGATGTAGTGCCATGCTTTCCTTCAGACTTCAAATACCTGAAACTTAAGGATTTTCATCAGATATTAAGATAAAATAAGCATTTGAGGACACAATTTCTATTAAAACACAGCCCTAAATGAATCCAATTTGTGGACTGATCAGATGGCACCAATAGAGTTAAAAAAGTTAAAAGAGCAGTTGAAAGATCTCCTTGATAAGGGTTTTATTTGACCAAGTGTCGCACCTTAGGGTGCTCCGGTCTTATATGTGAGGAAAAAGGACAGTTCCATTAGGATGTGTATAGATTACCGTCAATTTAATAAGGTTACCATTAAGAATAAGTATCCTCTCCTGAGAAATGATGATCTCTTCGATCAGCTTCATGGTGACACATATTTTCAAAAATAGACCTCAGATTAGGCTGCCATCAGTTAAGAGTAAGGGAATCTAATATTCCAAATAAAGCTTTTAAAACCCGTTATGTTCATTATGAGTTTCTGGTCATGTCGTTCGAATTAACTAATGCGCCTGTAGCGTTCATGGACCTTATGAATAGAGTATTCAAGCCTTATTTAGATATGTTTGTTATTGTGTTCATTGATGACATTCTAATCTATTAAAAGAATGAAGAAGATCATGCTAGTCATCTCAGAATAGTCCTCCAAACTCTAAAGGATAGAGAGTTGTATGCCAAGTTCTCTAAATGTGAGTTTTGGGTTGAGTCTGTCGCATTCTGATGCCATATTGTTTTCGGTGATGGAACTAGAGTTGAAACCCTGAAAATAGAAACAATGCAGAATTGGCCTAGACCCACATCTCTGACTGATATTAGGAGTTTCTTGGGGTTGGATGGATATTATAGAAGGTTTGTAGAGGGGTTCTCATCTATTTCATCCCCTTTGACCAAGTTGACTCAGAAAACAGTTAAGTTTCAATGGTCTGAAGGTTATGAGAAAAGTTTTCAGGAATTGAAAAAGAGGTTGACTACTACCCCAGTATTGACCTTACCAGTGGGTACGCAAGGCTTTGTTGTATATTGTGAAGTGTCCAGAGTTGGTTTGGGTTGTATATTGATGCAGAATGGTAAATTTATAGCTTATGCCTCGAGACAGCTTACAGTTCACGAGAAGAATTATCCAACCTATGATCTAGAGTTGGCTGTCGTAGTATTTGCTTTAAAAATATGGCGTTATTATTTATATGGTGTTCATGTTGATGTATTTACTGATCACAAGAGTCTTCAGTATGTGTTTAGTCAGAAAGAGCTAAATCTCAGACAGGGAAGGTTGTTAGAGCTACTCAAGGATTATGACATGAGCATTCTTTATCACCCAGGTAAGGTGAATGTTGTTGTTGATGCCTTGAGTAGATTGTCTATGGTAGTACAACCCACTTTGAGGAATATATGAAGGAGTTAGCGAAAGAGGTGCATAGACTTGCACGATTAGGAATTCGACTAATGGATTCCACATAAGGAGGAGTAGTGGTGATGAATGGGGCTGTATCATCATTAGTGTCAGAAGTAAAAGTGAAGCAAGACCAATATCCTATTTTCTTGAATTAAAGGCAAATGTTCATAACCAAAAAGTAATGGCTTATGAACAAGGGAGAGATTGTGTATTGAGGTATCAAAGTAGATGGTGTGTACATTGGGTGGATGAACTCCAAAAGAGGATCATGGAGGAAGCTCATAGATCTAAATATTCTATCCATCTAGGTTCCAAAAATATGTACTTTGACTTGAGAGATGTCTATTGTTGGAGTGGTATAAAGAAGGGCATTGCAGAATTTGTTACCAAGTATCTGAATTACCAACAAGTTAAAGTAGAGCACTAGAGGCCCGATGGTATGGATCAGCATATAGACCTTCCAGAATGGAAATGGGAGATGATCAATATGGATTTCATCACAGTTTTACCAAGGTCTCGCAGGCAACATGATTCTATTTGGGTGATTGTCGATAGAATGACCAAATCAGCCCATTTTTTGCCGGTAATGACTACCCATTGAACATAGGATTGTGCTAAGTTGTATACTTAAGAGATAGTTAGACTTCATGGGGTTTCAGATCGATTATTTAGATAGAAAAACACAATTTACTGCACAGTTCTGGAAATCTTTTCAGAAAGGTTTGGGTTCAAAGGTGAACTTGAGTATTGTTTTCATCCTCAGACAGATGGTCAAGCGGAGTGCACTATTCAAACTTTAGAAGATATGTTGAGGGCCTGCGTGATCGATTTCAAGGAATATTGGGATGATCACCTACCTCTCATCAAGTTCGCTTACAACAATAGTTACCATTCTAGCATCCAGATGGCTCCTTATGAAGCTCTTTATGGGAGAAGATGCAGATCTCCTATTTGATGGTTTGAAGATGGTGAAGCTGGGTTGATAGAACCAAACTTAGTTCATTAAGGTATGGAAAAAGGGCAAGTCATTCAAGTAAGGTTGAAAACAGCCTAGAGTCGTCAGAAATACTACACTGATGTTAGGAGAAGGGAGTTAGAGTTCGAAGTAGATGATTGGGTATACTTTAAAGTTTCATCCATGAAGGGTGTTATGAGATTTGGTAATAAGGGGAAGCTTATTCCCCGGTATATTGACCCTTACAACATATCCAAAAGGGTTGGTAATGTATCTTATGAATTAGAGCTACTTGAAGATTTAACAGCGGTTCATCTGGTATTCCACATTTCTATGTTAAAAAAACGTATGGGCGATCCTTCACTAATAATATCGACTGAATATATTGGTATCAAGGATAGCTTGTCTTATGAGGAGATCCATGTTCAGATTCTAGACCGCTATGTTCGCAAGTTGAGGACCAAGGAAGTAGCATTAGTCAAATTTCGTTGGAGAAATCAATTTGTTGAGGAAACTACTTGGGAAGCTGATGAGAATATGAAGAAGAGATATCCACATCTCTTTGATCCCGGAGAAATTCCAGATCAAGGTACTAATTCTCTTTTTAGTACTCTTTAATTGATATGCTTAATGTGTTAGATTTGTTTGTTACGTGTTTGAACTGATTGTTTGATGTTACACCCTTAGCTTACTAAGAGTAATCTCATTCGAGGAAAAAATTTCCCAAGGGGGAGATATTGTAACATCTCTCTATGTGAAAGATCTAGAATTAGAAAGAGTAATTTTTGGAAAGAATGAAAAATTTGGAAAATTGGTTAAGTTATGTTAAGTATAGGTTTTTGGTCAAATTCAAATGACCATAAATCCTAGCTCAGGATGAGTTAGGTGTGCTACAAGATTCGGTAGGAAATATCTTTGAATTATCTTTCCAACGCCACTGAATTTTCGTGATTTCGAGTTTGTATAAGGGAGATATTCCAAATTGAAGTTGGGATGTCTAGATAAGGAAAGTCAAACCCAGATTTTAGAAGGACATTGTGGTCTTTTAACTACCCAATTAATTAAAGTCGTTTTTGGTAATTATGTTGGGGTCTCTACTGATGGGATTCAGTTTACACTATTGAAAATTGAGATAGGGTTTTGAGAGGAGAAAAGAGAAGACGAAGCAAGGAATTGCCAAGTTATTGAAAGATTGCTTGTGGATTTCCTCAAGGAGTGATCCCTACGAGGTATGTGAGACTTTCATAGCATTGGGTTCGTTCTCCCACGCACCAAACATGTTTATTTCAACTAGAATTTGTCCTAAAAAGGGCTGAAAATTTGATGTTTTTGGTATGTATTCTTGAATTCGCTTTTGCTATTGAATTGGGCTGAATTGAGAAGTTCTTGAGATTATTACGTTTAGTTATAGAGTAGTTTTAAGTTAGGTTCTTGTTACGACCCAAACCTAGGGCCTAGACGTGACTGGCGAATGGGGAACCCGAAGGAACCCCAAACAAGCCTCATAGCGTATCATTACACATCCTTGGTCGCGGAAGCAATTAAAATGACCATAAGCGATAAGCATAATCAAGGGGGAAATCGGGACTAAGGGAGCAAGAGAAAAAAAAAGGAATGATACATAAATACCATAGATGAGTCAAGCTCAAGCATAATACACAACTTGTCCAACACCACCTCTAAACATGGGTACTTAGCGGGGGCCAAGACAAACTACCGGGCTCACCCTCATAGTCAAAACATAACTAAAAAGGAAAATTCTTATACATAGCAAAAGATCATAAGCAACATCCCCAGAATGGAGGACTCACCAATAACCTCGATAGAAAATCGTATTAGCCACGCGGAGGAGGATGGTCAAGCGGTGCTCCGGTCCCTACATGGTGACATCATGTAGACATAGAGTATGCATTAGTATGTTTGAATGTACTAAGTATATGGGATGCAATGCAATGCTACACTAGATGGACATCATAGGAAAAATGCATAATCATACCCGATAGATAGCATATTAAAGAAATGATATGTATAATGATGCTTACATAAAAATCATATTTAGTGGGACGTAGTACATGTGTGACGAGTGACCATCAATATAGTATTTCCAAGGCCTACCACCCCCTTGGAGAGGCGAAAGAGGTACAAACCCCTCAATGTGGTTACCCGGGCCTACCACCCCCCGAGCTAGAGACCAAGGTACAAACCCCTTGATGTGGTTATACGGGCCTACTACCCCCCGTACTAGGCAACCAAGGTACCAACCCCTCAATACGGTTACCAGGGCCTACAACCCCCCGAGCTAGGCTTGGTCGACTCACAACACTTACGTAGAGAAAATCATATACATGCATCCATTTCATCATCATTTCAATGATTATATGACCATCCGACTCATAGGACCTACATTGGACCTTCCATTTCCTAAGAATTCTATAAATGAGCCTTTTATCAAACACAGGGTGGGCTATTGTTCATGTAAATAAAATATGTATTTCAAGAGTACTAAGTTCAACCAATTTCAAAATTCATATAAATCAGCCCACCAACAACATACATATATATAAATCAACCTTCATAATTTGATCATGGAAGCATGAAAACCATAAACATCACATAATAATTCCATTTCATGATAATATGCAAAATAGACCATAATAGGGTGTGTAGTAGTAATTCCATGCTTCAAGAGTTCATAAATAACCATAAGGACCCATAAACTTGAAGTAAAAATAGAGGATAAATGGTTGGACTTGTGGAAAGGAAGGTTTCCACAATCAAACCCACATACCTCAACTTTGGAGAATCCTTGATGAAGATTGGAATGGAGAATTGAAGCTTGAGATTGAGTCTTGAATCCGGAATTAGAGCTTGAGATGTTTGAATTTGGTTGAAGATCTTGGTGGAATTTTGGAGGGGGCTTAGAGAGTGTTTTTGAGTGTTTTGAAGTTAGAAAAAAAATATGACCAAGTATGGGACATATCCCCTTTTTATAAAAAAAACGCCCCAACACTTAGCCAAAAAAAATGAGGCTTTAAAAAAAAAAAACTGCTTACTGAAAATTGCTAATCTGCATAGACATGTTTTACGAAAATGGTCATAACTCCCTCATCCTAACTCGGAATCAGGTGAAACCAAGTGCGTTGGAAAGCTAACTCAAAGGGAATTAATTTAATAGGTAGTGGCCCTTCCAGTTCCTTGTGTGCTAAGAGATATGCCTCTTTAAAGTTGACCCTCCAAATCGCGTTTTTTGCAATTTTCGAATTTTGATACGGTTGCTCTAAAATTCGGGTTAGACCCATTTTCCACTCAATTTGACCCCCTGAATAAAAATATGAAGTCAAATTTCCAAAATAATGCACGGATTTTGAGATATATGGAAATTACAATTCTAGGTGTTTCCGAAGCACATTTTCGGGCATTTTTGGGGTCGTTTCAATATCTCCCCCTTAGGAACATTCGTCCCCGAATGTTAAAGAAACGTACATGAGGGATGCAAACATGGCAATATCAGCCCACATAAGGATGCAACAATGCACTTTACACCTTATTTCAAAAACCTCAACATAGTTGTAAAACCACAATGAACTTGTTAACTTAAACATAAATGTATGCAATGACATGGATGCTGAACTTACGACCTGGGATTTTATAAAGGGCTTAGATCAATACCTTAGGCTTGAGTGGAGTGGAAAAGATAAGGATATCACCTTTGCATGTCCGCTTCGGCCTCCCAAGTAGCACTTTCAACTTGTTGATTTCTCCAAAGGACTTTAACGGAAGCTACATCTTTGTTTCTCAACCTCTTCACTTGTCTATCTAAAATCTGGACCGGAACCTCTTCATAAGTCAAATTATCTTCAACAACACCCACAACATCAAGAGACACAATGGCATTCGGATCACCCACACACTTCCTCAACATAGACACATGAAATACCGGATGAATCAAATCCATTTCGCTAGGCAATTCCAACTCATAAGCTGCCTTGCCAATTCTCCTCATCACCTTATAAGGACCCACGTAACTTGGGCTCAACTTACCCTTCTTACCAAAACGAACCACACCCTTCATGGGTGACACCTTCAAATAGACCCAATCACCAACTCGGAATTCAAGAGCCCTTCTCCTCACATCGGCATAGGACTTTTGGCGACTTTGGGTCATCTTCAACCTTTCTCTAATCATCCTAACCTTCTCAAGAGCCTCCATAACTAGATCTGGTCCTAACAAGGCCACTTCACCAACCTCAAACCACCCAACCGGTGATCTACAATGCCTCCCATAGAGAGCCTCAAAAGGAGTCATACCGATGCTAGAATGATAGCTATTGTTATAGGCAAACTCAATCAATGGAAGATGATCATCCCAACTACCCTTAAGCTCCAATACACAAGCCCTAAGCATATCCTCAAGTGTTTGGATAGTCCTTTCAGCTTGTCCATCCGTTTGCGGGTGAAAGGCCGTAGTAAGCTTAACTCTCGTACCTAGACCCCTTTGAAAGGAATTCCAAACTTGTGAAGTAAATTGAGTACCACGGTCCGATATGATGGATAGAGGAATCCCATGCAACCTTACCAAGTCATGAATATATAACCTTGCATAATCTTCCGCCCCATATGTTGTCTTTACCGGTAGAAAATGAGCCGATTTTGTCATCCTATCAACCACCACCCAAATAGAATCAAAACCTTTTCTAGTCTTGGGTAAACCAACTACAAAATCCATATTAATTTCTTCCCACTTCCAAGTAGGAATCTCTATGTCTTGGGTTAGACCACCCGGCCTTTGATGTTCGGCCTTGACTTGTTGACAACTATGACAACCGGAGACGAATTTGATAATGTCCTTCTTCATGCCTCCCCACCAATACACATCCCTCAAATCTCTATACATTTTGGTGGAACCGGGGTGAATGGAGTAGGAAGAATTATGAGCCTCCTCAAGAATTTTCTCTCTCAAACCATCAACACAAGGCACACACAACCTACCTTGGTACCTAAGGGCACCATCTCCCCCTTGGGAGAAAACTTCCACCTTGCCCTCTTTCACCAAGGCCTTCAATTCTAACAAGGAAGAGTCAAGATCTTGTTTTCCTATCACCTCATCAACCAAGGAAGACCTAGCACTATCAACAACGACCACACCACCATTACCAACCTCTTCCAACCTAACCCCCAACCTAGCCAACCGATGCACCTCCCTAGCCATTTCTTTTTAACCAATATCAACATGAGCTAGGCTACCCATAGACACCCTACTATAAGCATCCGCCACCACATTAGCTTTACCGGGATGATAATGCACACTCATATCATAATCTTTAAGAAATTCTAGCCACCTTCTTTGTCTCAAGTTGAGATCTTTTTGAGTGAAGACATATTGGAGGCTCTTATGATCGGTGAACACATCAACATGTACCCCATACAAGTAATGATGCCAAATCTTTAAAGCAAACACCACCGCGGCTAATTCAAGATCATGCGTAGGATAGTTCTTTTCATGCACTTTCAGTTGTCTAGAAGCATAGGCTATCACCTTACCATTTTGCATTAGAACACAACCCAAGCCAACTCTAGAAGCATCACGATACACAACAAATCCCTCAAGCCCATCCGGTAGCGACAATATAGGAGCGGACACAAGTTTATCTTTCAAGGTTTGAAAGATCCTTTCGCACTCGTCGGTCCACTCAAACTTAGCCTTTTTTGTGTCAACTTAGTCATGGGAGAAGCAATAGAAGAAAACTCATTCACAAATCTCCGGTAGTAACCCGCTAAGCCCAAGAAGCTCCTAATATCCGACGGGGTCAATGGCCTAGGCCAATTTCTAATCACATCGGTCTTCTTAGGGTCTACCTTAATACCATCCCCCGACACCACATGACCTAGGAAGGCAACCTCCTTCAACCAAAATTCACACTTTTCATACTTGGCATACAACTTCTCCTCTCTCAATCTTTGCAACACAACCCTCAAGTGACCCATATGTTCTTCCTCGCTATGCGAATAGATTAAAATATCATCAATGAAGACCACAACAAAGGAATCAAGGTAGGGTTTAAAGACCCTATTCATTAGGTCCATGAAGATAGTCGGTGCATTGGTCAACCCAAAGGACATGACCACAAATTCATAATGCCCATACCTAGTCCGGAAGGCTGTCTTGGGAATGTCACACTCCCTCACCTTCACTTGATGATACCCGGACCGAAGATCAATCTTAGAGAAGTGGCTAGCCCCTTGCATTTGGTCGAACAAGTCATCAATCCTAGGAAGAGGATATTTATTCTTGACGGTGACCCTATTGAGTTACTGGTAATCAATACACATCCTAAGGGACCCATCTTTCTTCTTCACAAGCAACACCGGTGCACCCCATGGTGATTGGCTAAGCCTAATAAAACCTTTGTCCAACAAGTCCCTCAATTGTTCCTTCAACTCCTTTAACTCCGCCGGGGCCATACGGTAAGGGGGAATAGAAATGGGTTCACTTGGGAATTGGAACTTGACCCTACGGGTTCTACAATCAATGGAAGCATAGTATCCATGCAACCAATCCATCCCAAGAACAACATCAAAATCGACCATGTTCAACTCAACAAGATCACAAGGCAATATTTTATGCAAGATGCAAATAGGACAATTTCTATAGACCTTCCTAGCAACAATATATGCACCAATAGGAGTAGACACCTTATATGACTCACGCAACAAGTCGGGCTCAACATGAAACTTGTTGGCAACAAAGGGGGTGACAAAAGAAAGAGAGGCACCCAGATCAATTAATGCATATACATAAAGTCAAAGATTTTCAACATACTGGTAACGACGTCGGGGACTTCATCGACCCCTTGCCTCCCATGCAAAGCATAAAATCGATTGTGCCTTGGGGCACCATCTTGTCGGCCCCCTCTCCCCAAAGGAAGCGCATTGGCACCTTGTGGACGGACCTCCTTACCCTTGTTGCGATTTCAAGGACAATCCATTGCCTTGTGCCTTATTTCCCCACAACTGTAGCAAGCACCGGTATTTCTCAAGCACGGGCCACCTTGGCCTTGATGAAACCGGCCTCCCCTTCGACTTTAGAACTTGCCCTCAAAACGGGCCCTCTTGGCCTCATGACCCCTCCTCTTCCTCAACTTATCCTCCTCCATTTGTTCGGCATAGACCATCAAGCGGGACAAGTCCATGTCATTAATCAACATTGCGGACCGGCATTCTTCACTCACTAGGTCGGACACACCCATCACGAATTTGTTCATTCTAGATCGTGAGTCGGCAACCAAGTGTGGAGCATATCTTGAAAGTTGGTTAAACATGAGGGCATACTCCCTCACACTCATAGACCCTTGTTTTAAATTCATGAACTCCACCAATTGGCTTCCCTAAGTTCAAGAGGAAAGAATCGATTAAGGAAAGTCATTTTGAACTCTTCCCAAGGCACCACATAGTTTGCCCCCTTCTCTTCCTTCCATTGGTTGTACCATATTTGAGCCACCCCTTTTAGTTGGTAGGCCGCCAACTCCGCCTTATCTTCTGACCTCATGCCCATGATAGCTAATATCTTGTGGACTTCATCAATGAACTCTTGAGGATCTTCATCTAGCTTAGACCTATAGAATTTTGGGGGATTCATTCGCACGAAGTCTCTCACCCGAGATGCCGGGGTAGGCGCCTGAGGGGATTGGGCCCCGTGGTTGGCTTGATTAGCCATAGCTTGTGCAAATAAAGTAAGGGCATCCTGAAGATCCCCATTGGTCGGTTGTTCCTCAGGTGCGCTGGCTCGTCTTCCTCTTATATTAGGCATGATCTAGCATAGCAAAAAACAACCGTTAGGGAAGAACTTAATTCAACTCTATAGCACGACTTAGGACATGGAGAAGGGAAACATTTCCTAAAACGTCTCATAGCCTCCTACTCATAGTTGTGGTGCACAACATAACCATGAATCAGACTCTAATCAACACGGTGTGTTGGACTCCGAGGATCTATCAACCTAGTGCTCTGATACCAAGTTTGTCACGACCTAAGCCTAGGGCCTAGACGTGACCGGCGAACGGGGAACCCGAAGGAACCCCAAACAGGCCTCATAGCGTATCATTACACATTCTTGGTCGCGGAAGCAATTAAAATGACCATAAGCGATAAGCATAATCAAGAGGGAAATCGGGACTAAGGGAGCAAGAGAAAAAAAAAGGAATGATACATAAATACCATAGATGAGTCAAGCTCAAGCATAATACACAACTTGTCCAACAGCACCTCTAAACATGGGTACTTAGCGGGGGCCAAGAAAAACTACCGGGCTCACCCTCATAGTCAAAACATAACTAAAAAGGAAAATTCTTATACATAGCAAAAGATCATAAGCAACATCCCCAGAATGGAGGACTCACCAATAACCTCGATAGAAAATCGTATTAGCCACGCGGAGGAGGATGGTCAAGCGGTGCTCCGGTCCCTACATGGTGACATCATGTAGGCATAGAGTATGCATTAGTACGTTTGAATGTACTAAGTATATGGGATGCAATTCAATGCTACACTAGATGGACATCATAGGAAAAATGCATAATCATACCCGATAGATAGCATATTAAAGAAATGATATGTATAATGATGCTTACATAAAAATCATATTTAGTGGGACGTAGTACATGTGTGGCGAGTGATCATCAATATAGTATTTTCAAGGCCTACCACCCCCTTGGAGAGGCGAAAGAGGTACAAACCCCTCAATGTGGTTACCCGGGCCTACCACCCCCCGAGCTAGGGACCAAGGTACAACCCCTCGATGTGGTTATACGAGCCTACTACCCCCCGTACTAGGCAACCAAGGTACCAACCCCTCGATACGGTTACCCGGGCCTACAACCCCCCGAGCTAGGCTTGGTGGACTCACAACACTTAGATAGAGAAAATCATATACATGTATCCATTTCATCATCATTTCAATGATTATATGACCATCCGACTCATAGGACGTACATTGGACCTTCCATTTCCTAATAATTCTATAAATGAGCATTTTATCAAACACATGGTGGGCTATTGTTCATGTAAATAAAATCATGTATTTCAAGAGTACTAAGTTCAACCAATTTCAAAATCCATATAAATCAGCCCACCAACAACATACATATATATAAATCAACCTTCATAATTTGATCATGGAAGCATGAAAACCATAAACATCACATAATAATTCCATTTCATGATAATATGCAAAATAGACCATAATAGGGTGTGTAGTAGTAATTCCATGCTTCAAGAGTTCATAAATAACCATAAGGACCCATAAACTTAAAGTAAAAATAGAGAATAAATGGTTGGACTTGTGGAAAGGAAGGTTTCCACAATCAAACCCACATACCTCAACTTTGGAGAATCCTTGATGAAGATTGGAATGGAGAATTGAAGCTTGAGATTGAATCTTGAATCCGGAATTAGAGCTTGAGATGTTTGAATTTGGTTGAAGATCTTGGTGGAATTTTGGAGGGGGCTTAGAGAGTGTTTTTGAGTGTTTTGAAGTTAGAAAAAAAATATGACTAAGTATGGGACATATCCCCTTTTTATAAAAAAAACGCCCCAACACTTAGCCAAAAAAAATGAGGCTTTAAAAAAATAACAGCTTACTGGAAATTGCAAATCTGCATAGACAGGTTTTACGAAAATGGTCATAACTCCCTCATACTAACTCGGAATGAGGTGAAACCAAGTGCGTTGGAAAGCTAACTCAAAGGGATTTAATTTAATAGGTAGTGTCCCTTCCAGTTCCTTGTGTGCTAAGAGATATGCCTCTTTAAAGTCGACCCTCAAAATTGCATTTTTTGCGATTTTCGAATTTTGATACGGTTGCTCTAAAATTCGGGTTAGACCCATTTTCCACTCAATTTGACCCCCTGAATAAGAATACGAAGTCTAATTTCCGAAATCATAGACGGATTTTGAGATATATGGAAATTACAATTCTAGGTGTTTCCGAAGCACATTTTCGGGCATTTTTGGGGTCGTTTCAGTTCTTGTGTACATATATTGGGTATTTGAATCTAAAGAGAATTTGAGAAATAGAGTCAAGTTTAGGCGATTTGGGGTTGGAAAATGAAGAAGAAAAAAGTCGGGCGAATATCAGCACCAGATCCGCGATTCCTCAGATTTGGGAAAATCTTATTCGCTTCGCGGAGCGGTCACGGACCGTTTTGCCTCAAAATTTATTTTGCAACCAAATATTTAAATGCGTCTCCACGTCGTGGACTTGCTTCCAGACACTGATTTCTTGATCGTTTCTCATGTTTAACTATCTAAAGCCACTCCTAAATGTCATGAGATCCTTCCTATCACAAATCACAATCCTTGAATCCATAAATTCAAATTCAAGGTAAGTTAAGAGCCAAGTCTAGAGAGTTCTTAGAGTCATTTCAAAAGTCTTGTGCAAATGTTTTAACTTTGTTTTAAAACTTGAGTTTTGAGTTCAGTGAGAGTAACAAATGTAGTTCATTTCTTCAAAAAGAGTATATGGGAACTAAGTATTCCCAAAGAGTAAATGTTTTCAGATTTAAACAAGAGAGGAAACACTGATTTCTAAGAATGCCTTTGAGCTAGTTTTTGAGTAATTATTTCAAACCACGGAAAGAGTTTTGTTTTTAACCATATGAGTTAGTATACTTTGGGAGTAGTATTGAGCACCGATATGGGGACGACTTTACAATAACTCAAGTCTTCATAAACCATATAGCCATCTTGGGTAAAAATGGTCATACTTTTCAGATGATTCCTTAGTGCTTTTTCGCATAGACTAGTGGATCCATTTAGTTAAGGTGTTCTATATGATAGTTCTGGCAGCGTGAGCGAGCCGTTGTATCATCATATTAGCTCATAGTGATGGTTGTCGGTTAGAGAAACTCCCACATTATTATATTACTTTATATCCAATTGAGTTGTTAATCTATTTCTTCAAATACATTGAGTTGTCATTTACTGTTTAAATGCTTTGTATAAACTGCACCTTTATTGTTGTTTTACTTTGCATTTGAGTTGAGTATTCTTGAGTTGAGTAAAGCCAAGGTAAGTGTTCTTTCCAGATTCATTTCAATCTTATGTCGCGTTTAGTTTTCCCCTTACATCCTCATACATTCAATGTACTGATGCCAGTTGGCCTGCATCTTATTATGATGCAGATATAGGTAATCAGGATCAGCATACAGTGCCTCGTTGATCCAGTTGAGCATCTCTGAGTCAGTTGGTGAGCCTCCTTGCTTCCGGAGGATTCCCTATTTATTGCTTTAGTATTTTTATGTCAGATATTATTATGATCGGGGGTTTTGTCCCGACATCCCTCCTAGTTTAGAGGCTTCATAGATAGTTAGTAGTTCATTTTGTCTTTGCATCGTTACTTCATATGTTAAGACTTGAGTTGTCATTTTGTCTAAGTTGAATGTTTATCCTTAAACGTTCTAAGTTTATTTTGAGACAGTTGTTCAAAGTGCATTTAAATCCTTGTATTAATGCTTTAAATCTTCCGCTAATAGTTAAGCCATGCCAAGGGTTCGCTTGGGGCAAGTAATGGTTCTCGAGTGCCAGCCACGTCTAGGTTGTACGCTCGGGGTGTGACAATACCTCAAGCTAGAGTAGAGGTAAAAGGAATGAGATGAGGATATCAGGATATCATATCAGCCTTGGCCTCCCAAGTAGCACCATCAACTAACTGATTCCTTTACAACACTTTCACAGAAGAAACTTCTTTATTTCTCAACTTCTTAACTTGTCGGTCTAAAATCTCAACCGCAACTTCTTCATATGAATGATTATCATCAACTCCCAAACTTTTAAGGGAACTATAGATGTCGAATCACCAACACATTTTTTCAACATGGAGACATGGAAAATTGGATGCACCGACACCATCTCATTAGGCAATTCTAGTTCATAAGCAACCTTACCAATACGCCCCAAAATCTGATATAGGCCTACATAACAGCACTAAGCTTCCCCTTTTTACCAAACCTCATTATGCCCTTCATGGGTGAGATTTTCAAGTAAACCCTATCATGAACATCAAACTCAAGATCTCTTCTTCTCACATCGGTATATGACTTTTGCCGACTTTGAGCCATTTTCAACCTTTCTCAAATAAGTCGAACTTTCTTTTATAGCATCATACACCAACTCAGGACCTATTAGTGAAACTTCACCCACCTCAAACCATCCTATAGGAGATCTACACATCCTACCATACAATGCCTCAAATAGAGGCATGTAAATACTTGAGTGATAACTATTGTTATAGGAAAATTTAATCAAACGCAAATTATCATCCCAATTACCCTTGAAATCTATCACACAATCTCTCAACATATATTCAAACACTTTGATAGTACGCTTGATTAGTCCAAGATTTGGACTCATTTAGGGCTTTGTTTTGGTAGTTTTATTGTCCTCAAATGCCCAATTTATGGTATAAATTGACGTTAAAGCCTTGATTTTTAGGTTTGAAGAAGTGGAGAAAAGCAATCCTGGTGGTCGCCAAGACTACTCGGTGAACCACCGAGTGGCTCTTTAGACCACCCAAAGTTCCAGTGTGCCAGCTTGAGGGAAGAAACCAAGTCGGCGATAGAAAATGGATAGTCGGTGAATCACAAATCAGTTCCGTGATGACAGGATGGATCACCTAAAGCTACAGGACTTGAGGATGCTGAGAACCAATGCATAACAGCGATAGAAGAGAGCAAATGGCGTATCGCTGAACCATTCGGCGACCCTGACTTACCTCGCCAAATGGCCTGTCATGGCTATTTTTGGGAAACTAAAATTAAATTTTAAATGTAATTTTGAAGGGGGTTACATAGTCCTCTCCCAGATATAACAGTTCCCATTCTGGACTAAGAGTTTTCTCTGGATTTTATTGTTCGAGTTGTACAATTTTTGAGGATTTTTCAAGTGGATTACAAATTTTCTTCAATTTGGACCAATGTAAAGGCTTGAATACTCTTACCCAGATCATGGCTAATGCTTGGCAATTGTTTTTCTGTTTTTATGATGTGTGGTTAAAGCCCCAATTCTTGGGGTGTGATTATGGGTAGAATTAGCTTATGTGTATTGCTTATTACTAATTTAAATGCTATATTGAAGTGGGTTTAATCATTAGCTGCGTTTTTATTTATGAATTGTAGTTGCAAATGTAGTTCTAACTTTGTGCTCTTAGCTTGCGAGAGAGAGAGGTTTTGGAACCAAAACTTTTGATTAATGGTTTGTAGGTATTGGGTTGATCTGGGTTCATCTCGAGAGAGTGAATCCTAAACCCAATCGTACCCATCTTTCGAGAGAGAAAGAAGATGTATTAAGGTTGTGGGCTGCTCTTATTTGTTAAGCTTGTTAATGTTCGAGGGAAATCACTTGAATCGAAGTAGTTGTTCGAGAGTAAGCTATTTCACTCATAGTCCAGCCTACCCACTGTTATTTAGCTATTTATTAGTGGTTTCAATTACCCATATAGCAAAATTTTCCTATAATCGATCATATCCCGAGAATTCCTCTCTATATTATTAATTCAGTTTTGTGTGATTACGTTGTAGGTGATAATCGCAAACCAAAACCCCCTATCTGACATTTGTTCTCACCCCCCTTTGACTTGATTACATGTCTTTTTTTGATAATTCCTATTCCTTTAGCTGATTAGACCACATTTGTACTTCCTAATTGAATTTGAACATGTACCGCTCCCTGTGGGTTCGACCCCAACTCTTCATTGAAATTTATACTGCTTAACGACGTTTTCACCTTGAATTGGATGAGGTGTACTTGAAACGTTAATCAACTATCTATTTGTCCATCAGTTTGTGGATAAAAGGTTGTACTAAGCTTAACACGAGTACCAAGACCCTTTTGAAAGGATTTCCGAAACTGAGAAGTGAATTGAGTAGGACGATCGGAGATTATGGATAAAGGCACTCCATGCAACCTTACCATTTCTCTCAAGTATAACTTAGCATAGTCCTCCGTTGAATAATAAACGTTGAGGGGATGAAGTCAGCTAATTTCTTCATTCGATCTACTATAACCCAAATTTAGTAATGTTGTCGCTGAGTGTGAGGCAAACCAACAACAAAGTCTATATTCACATCTTCCCACTTCTAAGTAGGAATGCTAATGTCTTGGGATAAAACTCCTGGTTTCTGATGCTCAACTTTTACTTGTTGACAATTAGGGCAGTTAGCCACAAATTCCACAATATCCTTCTTCATCTCATTCCACCAATAGATCTCCCACAAATCACAGTACATCTTAGTGGCTCCAAGATGTATGGAATATAAATAACTATGGGCTTCTGACAAGATTTGTTCACTCAAGTCATCAACATTGGGAACACACAAACGATCTTGGTATCTAAGTACACCATCTCCTCCTTGAGAGATAGCCTCTACAGACTTTTTAAACACCATTTCGTTCAATTCAACCAAAGATGGATCAAGACCTTGCTTAGCTTTCAAATATGCCACAAAAGACGATTCTAAACCATTGTGGACTATAACACCATCCTTGGTAGAATATACTAACTGAACACCCATTTGTGCCAATCTATGACCATCTCGAACCAACTCCTTCTTATCTTTTTCGATATGAGCAGCACTACCCATAGATAACCGATTAAGAGCATCCTCCACCACATTCACTTCACCGAGGTGATAAAGAACACTGATATCATAAGCCTTCAATTACCCAAGCCACCTTCTTTGGGAAAGATTTGCATCCTTCTGATTAAACATTTATAGTAAACTCTTATAGTCGGTGAAAACATCGACATGAACACCATACAAATAGGCCCTCCAAATCTTTAAGGCAAAAACAACCGCCGCTAGTTCAAGGTCATGGGTAGGATAATTCTTTCCATGAACCTTAAGTTTCCTTGAAGCATAGGCAATAACTTTCCCATTTTGCATAAGTACACCTCCTAGAAAAATTCTCGAGGCATAACAATAAACAACAAAACCACCAGTACCTTCCAGCAAAGTCAACACCGAAGCGGAAGTAACTCTATCCTTCAATTCCTAAAAACTATTCTCCCATGCTTTGGACCATCTGAACTTAACCTTATTTTGAGTCAATATTGTCAATAGAGAGGCAATCAAAGAAAATACCTCAACAGAAAGTAAATAGCTAAACCTAAGAAACTTTTAATATCTGAAGGGATAGAGGTCTAGGCCAACTCTTGACTGCATCTGTCTTCTTAGGATCTACCTCAATATCCTTACTTGAAATAATGTGACCAAGAAAAGCTATGGACCTTAGCCAAAACTCACATTTGCTAAACTTTGCAAAGAGTTGTTGGTCCTTGAGAATTGGCAACACAATCCTCAAATGATTGACGTGATCATCTTCACTTCTTGAATAAATCAATATATCATCAATCAACATAATCACAAACATGTCAAGGTATTGTCTAAACACCCTATTCATCCAATCCATAAAAAGTTGTCGGAGCGTTAGTCAAACCAAAGGACATCAACAAAAACTAAAAATAACTATATCGAGTTCTAAAATTCATTTTCAGAATAACATTTTCCTTCACCCTCAATTGGTGATAACCCGACCGGAGGTCAATCTTGGAAAAGTAGCTTGCCCCTTCAAGTTGGTCAAACAGATCATCTATTCTAGGGAGAGGATACTTATCCTTAACGGTAACCTTGTTCAACTTCCTATAGCCTATATACCTATGGAGAGAACCACATGGAGAGATACTCGATCAGATGAAACCCTTATCCAACAAATCTTTCAATTGCTTACGGCTTTAGCCTTTAGGAGTTAGGACTAACAAAGGAAAAAATATATAATTATTCTTATATATTAAGGTGAGATATTAAATGAGGCTAAGATACCTAAAATAAAAGTGTAAATATGATCACTTTATCTAATAAACAAATTAAATAATTCACCTCACACCAATAACCTATTAATTATAAAATTTAATATGTTTCTCAACCATTTATTCGATAATCCCATACCCATAAGTCAATAAGTCAATTTTGTCGTTGGATTATGAGTTACAATTTGGTTTTGAACACCTCTACTTCTCGATACTCCTTGCTTGATATGATAATTTCCATCATTTTCATCTCTTGTCAAATGTTTTGAGCCATAATTGGCAATATTGTCATTTATAATATGAAATGAATTATCAAGAAGACTATCTTCAGATGTAATTTTGTTGAACTCTGACTCACCTAAAAAATATATGTGAGATTGTGTAACGACCTCCAGGTCATTTCTGTGTTTATGCTTCCTATTTTTCATTTAGAGCTTTCCTATAGTGACCCCAAGTCATTCATGACTTGCTGGGATTAACAATTGGTCACCTTATCGTTTGTTTAGTTTTTATGCAAGTTTTAGTGTTCTTGAACTTTTGAACCTTGAACGGTCATTTTTTATCAGCAGTTTAGGAAGATGACCTAAAAATCCATTTATGATGATTCCATCATTTCCAAAAGAATTATTTTAGGCTAGTAGCATAGTTGGGATGACTCCCGAGGCTTTCAATGCGAGTTTGTGTGATTAGGTGTTTTAACTTTCAAGTTAAGGCCTAAGTGACTTTAGTCAATATTCCGAGTAAACAAGCTCAGATTAAAATTCTGTCAGTGCGGTTAGCTCCTCACAGATTTAGGTTGTGGTGATCTCCTAGCATTTAAAGACGATGTTTTCCTTCTTTTGTACTGACTAGGTCCGGGTTTGGTTCTCGTGTTAGTTGCCTCTTGGGCTTATTTTGTACATTTTGTATCGCATTACAAATATATGATATGATCCCTTTTCTTATATATTATTCTTTTCTGATGCATATTATTACTAATAATGTTATTACTTAAACTATTTTTTCCGCATCTTGTATTGGGTTAGGCTTGTCCACTCGGTGAGTTGTACTGGACACCATTGATGCTTATTGTTATCAACGACACAACTTCTGATGCAAGTGTCTACGATCGTGCAATAGTATAATAACTCAACCAAGGGTTGGGGTCGAGTCCCAAGGGAGTGGTTTCGAGAATTAATAGAAAAATAAAATTCAGTTCTAACTAGTCGTAGCTAAAAACATTAATGATTAAACACATTGTAAGTTAAAGGGGTAAAAGTGTCAAATATCTATTTGGGGGTTTTGTCACAAGTATAGCAAAAAACAGTAGATATAACAAAGAAATCTATGAATGAGAGGGGATTCTTGGGATGTGATCGGAATACGGGTTAATCTAAATTATCGAGTACATGCTTTCGATAGAAAATTTGTAGAGTAATAGTGACTAGGCTAAGCTATATGTGGGAAAACATTCTCTCTCGAGCAACTTACTCCCTTTCAAATGGGTTCCTCTCGGACACCCACTTGCCGCATGAAAACCAGCCTACGCCTTACCCCACTCACTCTCTTGAGCTGAGTGTTAGGATATGGGACTAGGGCTCACCCTCTCGGGCTGAACCTCATGTTGACCCACTCCTTAGGCCATCAGTCTAGCAGTCTTGGTTTCGCGACCTCTCTCTTGAGCAAGTCGTAAACACATAGGTGGTTTTGTATTTGCAACTACAAACCCATTAAATTAAACCACAACCACTAGGTGAAATCACCATTAAAATACATCTAACCTATCAGCAAGCAAGACCAAGCAACAATCTTAACCCATATTCGCTAAATCACACCGCAAGAATTGGGGTTTTTAGCCACACATCAAGAGATAGAAATTTAAACCTAAATGAGCTTGCATTCAAATGGGTATGAAGATTTAAGTCTTGTTACATGCCAAGAATGAAGAATCCAAGAGACCCAAGTCCAAATCCTTGGAGATGAAACCCTCTTCTTCTTCAAGTTTCAAAACCCTCTCAAACACAGAGCAAAAATAAAAAGTACTAAAATTATATTTATTGTTTCACACTAAAAATCTCTTACTAAAAATCTGATACTCTCAACGAGTATCTATAGTTTTCAAAAATATGTGTTGCATCGAATCATTTGGCGACATTAGTCGGAATCGCCGATCAACTCGGTGATACTCCCTTTAGTGTGGTTTATCGTCGTGCTCTAGGTCATTGAGCGACATAGTACTGCTTCGCGGAACTTGGTGATGCGCCGACAACTCCCTTTTTCCGCCGACTTGATCCTTTCCTTCAGGCTTAGCACACTGGAATAAAAGGAAAAGTGAGACCCTTCGGCGACTCGCCAAGTGGACGCGGCGATCCTCAGGCCTTCATTTTCTCATTCTTTTTAGCCTTTTTGTGCCTAAGTGTCTACGGTTCAACTAAAACTTCAAATACCTGAAACTTAAGTGTTTTCATAAGATATTTAGATTAAATAAGCATTTGAGGACACTATTTCTATTAAAATAAAGTCCTAAATGAGTCCAATTTGTGGACTCATAAACACCCCTAACTTAAACTTTTGCTTGTCCTCAAGTAAAACTCAAGTTCAGCAGTTCAAATAGGATGTCTGAAATAATGCTACATAGGACTAAATCATGAACATACACAACAAGACTCAAATTACTCATGCAAAGATCAATTGTGTACTCAAAGATTCAAGTTGTGATAATACACCATTACCAAAAATTCTCATGCTAGCAATACTTGCTACTTGCGCAAGTTCAAGCTCAACAAAAAGTATCTAAATGCCCTCACATAAGGAATGATTCCATATTCACACACAAATGTTAATCAATTCAAGATCAGGAATCAGATGCAACGCTCACACTCAAAAAGTGGAACATAATGCATGTTTTCAATTGTAGGGTTGCCCTTATTTTCCAATGATCTTTGGTTCAGCTCACTCATGATCAAAAAGGTCTTTCTAAGGTTTGTAATAGGGCTAACTGCAAAGGTATGGCCATTTAGGCTCAGTGAATTTTTCCTCATGAGATGTGGTATTTTCAAGGCATCCCCTTCTTTTCCTTTATAAATTCTTTTTCTAGTGCTTCTAAGTCATCTTTTTATTCACCTCCATGGATATCTTGGAAACCCAATTTCTTTTGTACTTTCATTCCACAACTTTTTTTTATGGAGGGTTTCCATTGTTCCGCAATACCATGGGTTAAGGGAGACTTTTCTTGCACTTCTTGACTCCTCATTTTCCTTTTCACCATACCCCCAACTTTGGCTTTTGGCCTAAGTTGGCTATTCACTAAACCACAAATCAAGAAGATTATAGGTAGTAGGTCCAGTAAGGTCTACGGTTCATAAAGGTTCTTCCAAAGAAAGGTAAGGCTCAAAGGGTGTTCAAGAGAGTGTCACACGCTCACGGGTAGGCCACAAAAGAGGTATATGTCAAATTTGGCTCACACTCTTCAAAAATTGCCTAAGATCATTTCAAGAGCACACCTTACTAAATCAATCAGACTAACGGGGTAAATTCTAGGTTTATTCATGCAAGGTTCAAAGTAAGCTCATAACACAAGGCATTGACACTTAAGTCAAATAATACCACACACTTTCGCTAGTGTGCAACGGTCATTACAAGAGAATCAATTCGATAAATGTCTAATCACAACGAAATGCAAAGAGTTCACATATTGTCTATGCAACTTCATTTGGTTTCGTCGCAGACGCATGTTCATGTTTGTTCAATTGAGAGCACCATTCAAGTCATCGGTATTGATCGAAACTGAGACTTGAATTTGTACAAGAACAGGCACTTTCAATCACAAGAGGTGGCGAAAATTTTTGAAAAATGAAATTTTTTTGGAAGGGTCAAAATTATTTTTGTAGTTTAAAACAAAAGGGAGTCATAAGCTCAAACATTCACAAAAAGCAATGTAAACACAATTTTAAATGGAACAACTCAAATATTTATACAAAACACAAACACAAATAGCACACAAAAAGATGAGCCTTACCCTACCACAAATAAAAGCAATTTGTCCACAAAGGCAATTAACACAGAATATCCAGAATGTAAACTAAAGGAATACAAAGAGGGAAATAAAGAAAAGTCATGTCTACGCAGTCTCTCCATCTGTCTGTGCATCAGTACCTAGATTGTTGTTAGTCTGCTTCAGGTTCTCATTTTCTTTTCTCTCTGCTTCAGCTTTTGTAGCGATGTTTGCCTCAACCATGTTATCCAGATCATGCGTTGCTTTGAAGGCATGTGTCGCATTGATGAACCCTCGAGCCCATGAAGGGACAACAGGGTCACTGTGAATCTTCCTACTGGAACTCACTTCCGTGCTCTCGCTCTTGTTAGTTCTTCTGAACTGTTGTGCTCTTATGTGTCTGGGTGGCATGTTCCTTCTTGCAACTTTTTGTTTGGTCATGTCTGCAAAGTCTTTGAGATAATGTTAGTACATATTTGACAACCAATGAAAGACTTTCCTCTGCAGAAAGACTAGATAATCCGTTCGGCGTGCCGTCGAATACATTCGGCGAGCCATAGACAATCCGCTGAAGGTAACAGTGTGGAAGGAGTTAGGGGTGCAGACAAAGGGCGAGTAAGGTATTATTTGGCGATTTGGCAAATGCACTTGGCGATCCCTTGCTAATTGCCAATAGTTACAACAACCACAACAAATGAAACATGATAGTAAAGGTGAAATTGGGTATTAGGCGAACCGCAAAGTGGTTCGGCGAGGTCATCACAGCTCGTCGAATCACCTATCGTGCCTACTTTTGACCTAATTTTTTTTTCTTTTTTTTTTTATCAGCCCCGCAGCCCTGAAAACAAAATTTAAGCTTAAATAACACAAATTTAACCAAGACCCATAACATACGAATACCACCCATCACACATTAACTCGACTAGATACATCGGAGAGCAAGATTTCACAGTTTAAGCGAGATTATCAAACAACAATCGACACTTAACCAGTTTTATCCAATCGGGGATGGTCAACAAATTTTAACAACATCGAAGAGTGTGCAAATGAGTACACCGCTGGCAAAATAATTACGGGTATTAAAAGGCTAATCTTTTGTACCGATTGAAATACTATTGAGAAGCTAGGCGGCAATGCAATCCAAATCCGCGCACAAATCAATGAACCAAAATACTCCAGAAGTGCAAGAAATGTAAAACTAGAGTACAGGTGTTGGTTATGAACAGATAAAAAGTAAGGGAAAGTGAATGAAGTTGGAACTTTTAATCCTTTGGCTTGCAAAAACCGTCCAATTTTTCGCCCAGTCGGCGACATTAGCCAAACTCGCCTACTAACTTGGCGGAACGCCAACTGTTTAGTTTCTCCGTTGAAATTTACAGAACCTCTGGTTTACGGGGAGTCCAAACGGCGGTTTCCATCGTGATCACTGGCATGGTCGGTGATTCGCCACTAATTTCCAAAGCTCGTCGAGTTTTACAGACCCCAATGTTGACGATGTCTTGAGTCAAACGGCGGATAAGATCTGATTCACTGACCCTTTCGGTGAATCGCCGACTAGATCTATTGCTCGCCAATATGCACTTTTCATTCACTTTCAACACTTTCATCTGCACAATCAACACACCATTATTTCAACAAAGAAAAAGAAAGCAATAAATGGTTTTGGGTTGCCTCCCAAACAATGCCTTAGTTAATATTGTGTCACGACGCAAGTTCACCTTTAAACCTTATTCTTGGGGTTAGCCATGGTATCAATCGGCAAACCCCTTGGCTGTCTCGGATAAATACCCTCTCAAACTCAGAGAAAAAATAAAAAAGTACTAAAATTATATTAATTTTTTCACACTAAAAATCTCTTACTAAAAATATGATACTATCAACGAGTATTTATAGTTTTCAAAAATCTGTGCTGCAGCTGATCATTCGATGACATTAGTCTGAATCGCCGATCAAATCGGTAATTCACCCTTCGGTGTAGTTCATCGCCGTCTTACACCATCCTTCGTCATCGTCGTGCTCTGGGTCATTGGGCAACATAGTCCTACTTCACGAAACTTCTCGGTGATGCGTCAACTGCTCATTTTTTCCACAGACTTGATCCTTTCCTTCCGGCTCAACTCACTGGAACAAAAGGCGAAGTGAGACCCTTCGACGACTCGTCAAGTGGACTCGGCGATCCTTAGGCCTTCATTTTCTCATTCTTTTTAGCATTTTTGTTCCTTTTTGCGCCTAAGTGTCCATGCTTCCACTAAAACTTCAAATACTTGAAACTTAAGTGTTTTAATCAGATATTTAGACTAAATAAGCATTTGAGGACACTATTTCTATTAAAATAAAGCCCTAAATGAGTCCAATTTGTTGACTCATCAGCCATCATGGCTCGATTTTGGGTCATGACAATAGGCTTCACTTAACTATAAAATGAATAAGATAATATTGGGTGGTGTGAGTTTCATGAAACAAAAAATATGAATTTATATATATAAAAATGAAGGAATATTAAAAGACATCTTGTAGTTTTAAATTAAATATTTGAAGGTTATTAATATGAATATTAAAAGACATCTTGTAGTTTTAAATTAAATATTTGAAGGTTATTAATATGAAAAACATAGAAGTATGTATAAGGGTAGCGATTAAATAAGTTAGTAGATATAAGTTATAAAGAAGTATATTTTAAATAAATAAAGAAGAAAAATAAGAATTAACTATATATGAGAGAAAGATAAGTGCAAATAATATTTAAGTGAAATATCACTAATGGATGAATTTCAAATGGCCAATATAGATTAAGAGAACAATATTTAAACAATCCTGCTAATTTAAGCAAAATATTAATGCAAGAAGTAACTAGGGAAAAGCGTTCGAAATATATCCAAACTTTGACCGAAATTATTGTAACAATCCAAAACTTTGGGCAGGACCTATTCCCCCCCTCACACTATTTACTAGGGTATTTTAAAGATATATAGGTGCCCACGTGGACATCTTAAATATTTAATCATTATAAATAGTAACTTGTTCAGTTGGGGACTTATATATCTTTGAAATACACCATTAATTAGTGCTGGAAGATAATAGGTCCTGCCCAAAGTTTAGGATTTTTACAACAATTTCAGTCAAAGTTCGGATATATTTCAGACCTTTTTCCCAAGTAACTAAGATGTACGTGAACTCCCCACTTACATACTCAGGTATAGTAACTGAAATTATCACTAATATTTAAACATCTAATGACTTTATATAGTACTAGGTAATTAACCCACGCTTCACGCGGTCATAAGTAATCTCATTTCACTTAAAATTTTGAATATTAAAACTAACAAGAAAGAATTTTCCATATTAGAAAATCTGGCATTTCAATTTATCTTAAGAAATTTTACTAGTGTAATATTATACAAGTCTTACGTATCTTCTGTATTTTTTTTTGGATTGTAAGATTTACTTCTTGATATAATTATCTACTCAATAATGCTTGATCTTTTAAAGAATTCACTTTTGTAACACCTCAGATTTTTGGTAAAGAAAGGAAAAAGGGTTTTTGTGTTGTAGGCTAGTTCTATGTGTCCCAATCTACTGACCATAAAAGCTTCTATACACCCTAGATGTCATCCGTAGAAAGAGGGAAAATAATTTCTTGAAAATCAAGTCCAAGTACCTTTTCTGCATTTCACCAGAGCGGTTTGTCAGTCAAC
>NW_026020058.1:110000-201036 GCF_900185275.1 Solanum verrucosum
GTAGTAGGATTCAGCTCCAAATGTTGTTGTTTTTTTCTTCATCATCATATACATTTTACTAACCAAAATAACATCAACTGAAAAACCATAAAACTAGACTAACCCTTCTTCTACCAAGTATTTTTGAAGTTTAATATGCTTTACTACAATCAAATAAAACTTTAATGAACTTCTGACCATACAACTCCTGTTTTCTTCTCCAGTGTTTTTTTTGTCTTCTTCAATAAATTCATCCCTCTTTACGCCTTCAACAATTTCATTGTCTTGTTTTTCTTTTACAAAATAAGACATACATCATAAGATCCGTTTCCTTTTATACACCATATTTCTTCAATTTTTTGTAACACCCAAAAAATATCTAAGTTAAAACCCGAATCATTCTATAACACCTCACAACTCTACTCTTAAAATTTGAATCGTTCATGTAACACCCCGGACTTCAAAAAGGGCTAAAGAGGGGAAATGAGCAAGTCCATGAACCCAAAAATGGGCCATGGACCCTTCACATCACCCTAGAAGGTAAGTTTAGGGGTCCACGATCTGTCTTGGGCATCGTAAATGACCATCCAAGGCTTCCTATGCACGGGTCACCTAGTCACCCATCAATTTTTATGTTTTTTCTGAAAATCGAACAATCATATCTCTCAACAAAAAATCAATAAGGTGGCCCATGACCTATCAAATTAAAGTTATTTGAGTACCCTATCCAACGCCACCAAGTTTTTCTCATTTCGAGCCTGGAGTAAGAAGTTATGTCCATTTTAGTGAAGCATTCTCAGGCAGGTGAAGCTTCACGACTTGCCAGATGTCCCGTGAAGAGTTTCACGGACCGTGAAGCCTTAACGATCTCTGAAACTGCCCGTTTTAGGCACCTTTTCAACTTTAAAGTTGGGGTCATTTTGATCTTGCTCCTATATCATTTTTAACCCTATGCTAAGACATTTTGTTTTAACTGAGTGTATCATTTAACTTTCTAATGTTCATCAATCAAAACATTCAAATATTTACAAATCCCTTTAAGACTAACCTAGGGTTCTTATATTCCAACAAGAATCCTAAAACCTTCAAGTAAAAAATCCAAGATATAGAGAAAATCCTTTCACCCAAGGTTTTCCATGTTCTTCCACTCTAAGAACTTCAAAAAAGAGTTCTTTTATCAAGAGCAAGAACCAAGATTCCAAGATCAAAGGCTTCCACCAAAAGCTAATGTTCCACCTCAAGCTCAAGATAAATCAAGTCTCCACCAATGTTTCCATTCTAAAATCTTCATAATCAAGCATGTAAGGCTATTCATAGTGTTGGACTAGTTCTTCCTCACACTCTACATCTCAATTCATTCAGAAATCATCATATCTAAAAGATCCATTCATAGTTTTTGATATTTGAATTCAATTCTTTAACACATGAGGTTTTGATTCCTATTTGTGCATGTGAATCTTATAATGTTGCTCATGCTTAGTATCGCATGTACCCTATTGATTTAGTAAAATTATGTTTTAAAAGGAAATTGCATGAAAGTTTCTCATATATTGATTTTGGGCTTGAAAGATAAGTTCAAGCATACGTTTCAAAAGTATACGTTTTGAATAGAATCCTTCTGAAGAGAATCAAATGATTTCATATGTACTTTGACAGGTGAGAAAGAGAAAGAGTATGATTGATGTTTTTGAAAAGTACTTCATTAAAGCAATAGTCCTTTTCTTTGTAAAGGGTGATTGAGCAAAGTGAAAAGTAAAGTAAAGTAAAGTAATAGTCTCTTTCTTTGTAAAGGGTGATTGAGCATAAAGTTATATTGAACTTTTTTGGGAGTATTATCAAGCACCGAATTGGGTAAGAGTCTATTATAACTTAAAAGTTTCATAAAACTACGTAGCCAACATAGAATAAGATAGCACTGATTCTTCGTTTGACTCCTCACTGCCTCTGAAAAGGAATATTAGATGGATCCATAATTATAGTAGTACCCTATACCCCGATAACATATGGGATGGACCTTGCAACGTGGGTGGAATGTTGTATCATTATAAGGCTCATAGTAATGGTTGTCAGTTAGAGAAACTACGCACAAAGTAAGGTATATTATTTTCACATTGCTTTTATTGCATACTTATTGTAAAGTTTAAATGGTTTTCATTTCATGTTCATGTGTTGATTCGATTGAGTTGCTTTGAGTCATCCAATTCAGTTATATCTTTATTCAGCCATACTACATACTCGTACATTCAATGTAATGATGTCAATCGACCTGTGTCTTATTATGATGTAGATAAGGCGTTCAAGATCATCAACATGCATTTCATTGAGATCACTTTGCATTTTAGATAGCTTGGGTGAGCCTCCTTGCATTCTGGGGACTTCAAATTTATTTTCTAGTCAATTGCCTTGAGATGTCGTGGTCTTCTCTTGACATCCATCTTGAGTAATAGAGGCTTCATAGATAGATAGAGTGGAGGAGTCTTTCAGTATTTACTTTTTCTTGAGATGTTTTTGCAAACAATTATACTTATGTTATTGAGTATTTTACAGACAATTTGAGTTGAGTTTTGTTTGCTTTGAGTTTAAATATTCAAAAATTGTGTTGTTCAGCCTTTTATTGCTTGAGTAAATCTTCCACTAAGTATTTAGCCAGGCCAAGGGTTTGCTTGGGGACCAACAATGGTTCTCGAGTGTTGGCCACGTCTAGGGTGTAGGCTCGGGGCGTGACATTTCTCCAAAGTCCACATGTCATTTTTAGTTTTTTCATGTTAAATCCAATTTAATTATACCATTAAACAATAAAATACTGGGATAAATGAAACATCAATCAATTTGAGAGAGTTAGTAAAATCACAACTTTAGAAAGAGGAGATTGACCTCTGGAAAGTAGCAGTGTGAAACTTAAAGCGATGGTACATAAGATACTAATCTCCTTAAAGTTAGACTTTTTCAATCTTATTAGATCTAGATAGTTGAAATCACAAAAGGTAAATAAATAGAAGTAAACTGGTTTTATATCTTAAAGAATTTTCATGTATAACAACTACCTATTTATAATCAAAGGCATGCTACATGAGAAAGATAAAAGTAATCACACCAATATCAATCCATTGCTTGTAGATCCAAAATTGGATAATTCATATGATGTTAAATGGTACAAAATATAGCATATTAAAATCAAATTTGTGTTCCTAAGCAACATCTATTCATCTTAATAGGTCTTGTAATGAGCTGATTCTCCATTCTCGAAGTTGAAAATGTGTGCAAAAACTGACTTTTTTTTCCTATCTCCTATGTTTCAGAATCATGGTTGAAACAACAACATGAACCTCTTATCTAAATGGTAGACAAGAAAATACTTGTCATGATTTGGAAATTGCATCTCCTAGAATCATTTGCACCGGGAGATATTATTTCATTGTATGACTAGGATTTCACAGCAGTTGCCTTTCTTGCATATTTTTCATGCTACACCTGCCTTTTTGGACTTTTAATTCTATGATGTATCAATGCCTCGTTGATAACTTCTTTAATCTACCTTTGTTTTGTTCCTTTAGAAATTTATTATGCTTTTTTTAATGTATAATAAACACAAATCTAAATGTTATGTCTCGATTCGTTAAGTCATGCATCATTATGTCTGGAATTTCAGTTAACAACTCTAAGACAACACCACATAAGTCATCTGAAATAACCAAGTCTTCCCAATCATCCCACTCAACCAAGAGAAAATTGCAGGATCGGTACACCCGATCCACTACTAGGGATCCACCCACTAAAGTAAAAACACACGTGAGCACAGCTAGCGACTTATACTCTTAACCATCAATAACACTCCGACCATTTACCTTATTCTAACCCAACATTTTTAAATGAAAACCTTTCTTAGGTACTTTAACAATCAAAAAGTAATACACTTGACGACTCAAACCAGATGTATGTCCCTTCAAAAGGTTCAATACCTAATACAATTGATCATTTCTCACCTTAAAAATTCATATCTTAACAAATATATCACCACAAATGTAGACTTACAATGAAAAATCTTAATTGTAAATTCAACCGTATAACAGAATCCCTTTATCTATCAACATAGCTTATAACTTGAAGATTTTTATGAATTCATGGATCTTCGATTTTCATTGATCGCATCTCCATTGATATTACAATATCTTTCGCTAAAAACTCAATCGTACTCATTACTAAACTCAAAACAAAAACAAAGCATTTATCATCACCCTCGAGCTAATGTTTGTTCACTCATTTATCAAGTCTTTTCCAATAGTTTTTAACCAATCTGATGGACTTGTGACCCTATTACCATAACACAACAAAATGAATGAAATCACGTATTTCTGAACCCAATTATCTACCCCTCTGAAGATATCTCCTCAACCTTGACAATCAAATAAAATATTCTTGCTCTCGCCTCTCTCTCAAGGTTGTACTAGATCCCACTATTTTTCCTTCATTATGACTCTAGCTCTTTTAAATTCTATTCGAGTGGTGTTCCACCATCTCTTAAAACATTTTATACGACCATGTTACTCACCCAATATTAGAAACCACGACTTAGATACTCGCAAGTTGCACTTACTATACAAAATTCGCTTAACCAACAATCTTATTATATAGTTGCATTCCATCACAATCCACCACGAAATCTTATTACCATTATGCTCAGTTTGCCCTGACTATCGCTA
This sequence comes from Solanum verrucosum, assembly GCF_900185275.1. Classification (NCBI taxonomy): domain Eukaryota; kingdom Viridiplantae; phylum Streptophyta; class Magnoliopsida; order Solanales; family Solanaceae; genus Solanum; species Solanum verrucosum. The sequence goes on from NW_026020058.1 coordinate 114,680, forward strand.
CAAGTCAACATTTTCATCAACATGACACCTCAAACTCAGGTATACCCATCAAATTCAAAAGGACTAACCCACTTTTATACGCACTTTCATACTAAAATACTTCAATACCTTCTGACACTACTGAACCTCAGGGACAACCTCCTGACATTTAAATAGGAAGGGGATGAAATAATTCAAGAAATGTGGCTAAAGTTTCAAGCGGTGCTGTAACCATGCCCATCTCACGGGATGACAGATAAGGGGCTACTGGAGTGCATCTATCGAGGTCTAGGACACTAGAATAAAAGTATAGTTGATCAATATTTCGAGGGCAACATGCTACACCATCCCTATGAAGTGGTAGAAAAACTCCTCGATGGGATGGTGGAAGCCAACAAAGAAGCAAAGAGAAAGTGGGAATTGGATGCACTAGTCACCCAGTTGGGTGTTCTATCCACCCGAGTCACAGAATTGGAAAAACAAGCCATGAAAGAAGAAAATCACTCCTCTCTTTGAGGGTGTAAATGTCACGACCCAAGCCTAGGGCCTAGACGTGACATGGCGAATGAGGAACCCGAAGGAACCCCAAACAAGCCTCTCAAACTTGTCATCACACTTCATCGGTCGCGGAAGTACATTCAACATTAATTAACGGGAAATAGGGACTAAGGAAAACCATTTCAAAATGACATCATAGAATAAGAGTCAAGCTCGTTTACAAAATACTTGTCCAACTCACACCTCTACATACATAGATAGGACGGGGGCCATGACATATTACCGGCTCCCCTCATAGTTAAAATACAATTGCAAGCTAAAGTCTCAAAACATAGGAGTAAGAAACATAACATAGCCCTCGAATTATTGAGGACTCACCAACAAACTCGGATAAGCGTCGTACTAGCCACGTGAATGGAGAGAAGGATCAAGAGTAGCTCCGGTCCCTACATGGTGACATCATGTAGGCAAAATATGCGTTAGTACTTGGAATGTACTAAGTATGCGGGGTGCAACACAACAATAAACAAGGACACAATCGAAATACAAGAAATAGTTTCATAGGCATTATGAATAACAATATGAGGATGCATGATCAAAGTGAAGTCAAAACATGTTTAAGTAAATCTATACTAATAGTAGATATCATATGTGTATGCATGATCCAACCAATCTATAACCCCAACTTAGGATGGGGGATGCCGTTCACACCCGGACACCCTGGTGGCAAGGTATAAACCCCTCACATGGTTGATGTTGGTCACACCCCAAGCATCCTAGGTGGTGAGATATAAACCTCACACATGGTTGATGTTGGTCACACCCCAAACATCCTAGGTGGTAAGATATAAACCTCTCACATGGTTGATGTTGGTCACACCCCAAACATCCTAGGTGGTGAGATATAAACCTCTCACATGGTTGTCCGGTTCTTTTCCCCCGGACCGGGCATGGTCATGCAACACTTTATATAGGAAATTCTCATTAGGCTCTAATGCAATCTCACGTATGGAATGAACATATACACAAGCTTAGTTTGTCATCAACACATCTTTGAAGTTCCATACATCTCATAACTCAAGCTTTAAAACATCAATTTATCAATTCTCCATAGTTGGACATTTTGTCAAACACCTTGAAGGCATGTAATGAAATCAAAGAGCATGGAAATTAGGGTAGTAATTATGCAACCAAAACAGTGAACAACCTACAACAACACCTTTACATTCATAACATGATCACATTATCTTCATTGGATTCTCATTCATATAATGTCATGATAACACTCCAATTTCTCATACTATGCCTTTAAGGCCATAAGCCTCACATACCAATACACCAACAATACACCATAAAATAAGCATGGGTAATGACATACTTCAACAATCTAAAGACCTTTAAACAAGTTTGATTCATATACATTCATTATCTAGCAACCACTTCATAAAGGCATAAACTAGGAATAGAGAGAAATCATGGGTTCATGGAGTATTTTCATCTTAAATCGTCAATACAACAACAATATAACCATAAAGTGCCATTAGAAACCTTTTAAAACCATTTGATGGAAGAACCCATGAGATTGAGTGAAAACCTAGATTTTTCATATTTTGAAGTAACTTTGGATTTGGCTCCTTGTATGGAAAATTAGACAAGGATCAAGACCCCCATACCTTTGCTATGATCTCCCACGAATATTGATGAAGAAAGCCTTGAATCCAAAGCCCTAGCTCCCACTTCTTCTTCTTCTTAAATGGAGGATTGTAGAGAGGGAAATGTTTTTTTTTGGGATGGGAATTGGATTATGGTATCTAGGAATTAATATAAGTCCTTTGAAAAAAAGGGTCCAACACTTAGAAAAAAAAACAGGCGGGTGAACAGTAGATGAACAGTAAAATCAGCTACTGGAATTTGGATTTTCTGCCGGACAGACTTTACGAAAATGGGCATAACTTCTTCGTCCGAACTCCGAATAAGGTGAAACGAAGTGCGTTAGATAGCTAACTCAAAGGGCTTTCCATGGATATATTATTGGCCACCAAATAATTTGTGTGCTAGGAGATATGACCCTCCAAAGTAGACCCTCGAAAAAGGCTTCACTTGGAAATTTTGGATTTTGATACGGTTGCTCTAAAATTTGGGTTAGACCCATTTCCCACTCAATTTGACCCCCTAAACAAGAATATGAAGTCGGATTTTCGAAAAACGAAACGGATTTTGAGATATATGGAAATTACAATTATAGGTGTTTCCGAAGCACATTTTCGGGCATTTTTTGGGGTCGTTTCAATATCTCCCCCTTGGGAACATTCGTCCCCGAATGTGGAAGAGACGTACAAGGCAAGACTTAGTAAGAACATATCAGCCCCAACATGAATGCAAAAATTTTATTTAAACATCACTTCAAGATTTCAAAACTTAGTGTAAAGCATCCATAACTCATCAATTTAAACATATATGCACATTAATGATTCAGAGGCTGAAATGTAGGACTCGATGAAGTACAAAGGACTTGATTTAATACCTTAGGCTTGAGTGGAGTTGAATAGATAAGGATAACGTCTTTGCATGTCCGCTTCGGCCTCCCAAGTAGCACTCTCCACTTGTTGATTTCTCCAAAGCACCTTAACGGACGCCACTTCTTTGTTCCTCAACCTTTTAACTTGTCTATCTAAGATCTGAACCGGGACTTCTTCATACGTCAAATTATCTTCTACAACACCCACAACCTCAAGAGGTACAATAGCGTTAGGATCACCAACACATTTCCTCAACATCGATACATGGAATACCGGATGAACTAATTCCATCTCCTTGGGCAACCCCAACTCATAGGCTACTTTACCAACCCTTTTTATTATCTCATAAGGACCGACATACCTAGGACTTAATTTCCCCTTCTTACCAAAACGAACCACACCTTTCATTGGAGAAACCTTCAAATAAACCCAATCACCCACTTTGAATTCAAGATCCCGTCTCCTCACATCGGCATAAGACCTTTGACGACTTTGGGCTGTTTTCAACCTCTCCCTAATCATCCTTACCTTCTCAAGAGCATCCATGACCAGATCCGGACCCAACAAGGCCACCTCTCCGACTTCAAACCACCCAACCGGTGACCTACACCGTCTACCATAAAGTGCCTCAAAAGGAGCCATACCGATACTAGAATGATAACTATTGTTGTATGCAAATTCAATCAAAGGAATATGATCATCCCAACTACCTTTCAACTCCAATACACAAGCTCTAAGCATATCCTCCAAGGTTTGAATTGTTCTTTCGGCTTGGCCATCCGTTTGAGGGTGGAAGGCCGTGCTAAACTTTACCTTTGTACCAAGACCCCTTTGGAATGACTTCCAAAAGTGAGAAGTGAATTGGGCACCACGATCCGAGATGATAGACAAAGGAATCCCATGCAACCTTACCAATTCATGAATGTACAACTTGGCATACTCTTCAGCCCCGTAAGTAGTTTTAACCGGTAGGAAATGAGCCGACTTTGTCATCCGATCAATCACCACCCAAACCGAATCAAAGCCTCTTCTAGCCTTGGGTAAGCCCACTACAAAATCCATGTTGATTTCTTCCCACTTCCAAGTAGGTATCTCAATGTCTTGAGTTAGGCCACCCGGCCTTTGATGTTCAGCCTTGACTTGTTGACAACTATGGCAACCCGAAACAAATTTTGCAATGTCCTTCTTCATACCGCCCCACCAATACACATCCCTCAAGTCTCTATACATCTTTGTTGACCCCGGATGAATAGAATAAGAAGAATTATGAGCCTCATCAAGGATTCTTTCCCTCACACCATCCACACAAGGAACACATAATCTACCTTGGTACCTAAGGGTACCATCTCCCCCTTGGGAGAAAACCTCCACCTTACCACTACTCACCGAAGCCTTTAATTCTACCAAAGAAGGATCAAGATCTTGCTTGACTATCACCTCATCAACCAAGGAAGATCTTGAACCATCAACAACAACTACTCCTCCACTATCCACCCCTTCTAACCTAACTCCCAATTTGGCCAACCGATGGACCTCCTTAGCCAACTCTTTACTACCTTCCTCCACATGAGCCAAGCTACCCATGGACACTCTACTCAATGCATCCGCCACCACATTAGCTTTCCCCGGATGATAGTGAACACTCATATCATAATCCTTAAGGAATTCTAACCACCTCCTTTGTCTCAAGTTAAGATCTTTTTGTGTGAACACATATTGGAGACTCTTATGGTCGGTGAAGATATCAACATGCACCCCATACAAATAATGACGCCAAATCTTTAAAGCAAAAACCACGGCGGCCAATTCAAGATCATGGGTTGGGTAATTTTTTTCATGAACCTTAAGTTGCCTAGAAGCATAGGCTATAACCTTACCACTTTGCATCAACACACAACCCAAACCAATATGGGAAGCATCACAATAAACAACAAAACCTTCTAACCCATCCGGAAGTGACAAAATAGGAGCGGACACAAGCCTTTCTTTCAAAGTTTGGAAGCTTTCCTCACACTCATCCGACCACACAAATTTAGCCTTCTTTTGAGTCAACTTAGTCATAGGAGAAGCAAGAGAAGAAAACCCTTCTACAAATCTCCTATAATAACCCGCTAAACCCAAGAAACTCCTTATATCCGACGGGGGTCAAAGGTCTAGGCCAATTCCTAATAACATCGGTCTTCTTAGGATCCACCTTAATACCATCCCCCGACACCACATGGCCTAGGAAAGCAACTTCCTTCAACCAAAACTCACACTTTTCATATTTAGCGTACAACTTCTCTTCCCTCAATCTTTGGAGTACCACCCTCAAGTGACCCTTGTGCTCTTCCTCACCCCGAGAATAGATCAAGATGTCATCTATAAACACCACCACAAAAGAATCAAGGTAGGGTTTGAAAACCCTATTCATCAAATCCATAAAGAGAGCCGGAGCATTAGTCAACCCGAAAGACATCACCACAAACTCATAGTGCCCATACCTAGTACGAAAGGCCGTCTTGGGAATATCACACTCCCTCACCTTCACTTGATGATACCCTGACCGAAGATCAATCTTAGAGAAGTGACTAGCCCCATGCAATTGGTCAAATAAATCGTCAATCCTTGGAAGAGGATACCTATTCTTGACGGTGACCCTATTAAGTTGTCGATAATCAATACACATTCTAAGAGACCCATCTTTCTTCTTCACAAACAAAACCGGAGCACCCCAGGGAGAATGACTAGGTCTAATAAATCCCTTCTCTAACAAATCTTTTAATTGCTCTTCAACTCTTTCAACTCTGCCGGGGCCATACGTAAGGGGGGATAGAAATAGGTTGAGTATCGGGAAGGAGGTCTATACCAAGATCTATCTCCCTTTCGGGAGGGACACCGGGAAGGTCTTCTGGGAAGACATCTAGAAACTCATTAACAACCGGAATAGACTCAACAGGAGGGACTTTAGACTCCACATCATTGACTCTCACAATATGGTACAAGCACCCTTTGGAAATCAACCTATGGGCTTTAATGCAAGAAATGAATTTCCCCTTCACCACAACATCCCGGCTCTCCCACTCAAGAACGGGTTCATTAGGAAATCGGAACTTGACTTTACGAGTCCTACAATCAATAGAAGCATAATATGCATGCAACCAATCCATCCCAAGAATAACATCAAAATCCACCATGTTCAACTCAATAAGATCGCAAGGCAACAACTTATTCAATATGCAAACCGGACAATTTCTATACACTTTTCTAGCAACAATAGAGACACCAATGGGAGTAGATACTTCATATGACTCATGCAACAATTCCGACTCAACATGAAATTTTCTAGCAACTAAGGGGGTAACAAAGGAAAGGGTGGCACCCGGATCAATCAAAGTATAAACATCAAAATCAAAGATTTGCAACATACCGGTCACCACATCCGGGGTCTCATTAACACCTTGTCTACCATGCAAAGCATAAAATCGATTGTTCCTTGGGGCACCACTTTGAGAAGCACCTCTACCCAAAGGAGTAGTGTTAGCACTTCGGACCTTGTTGCGGATCTTGGGACATTCAAACCTCTTATGACCCACTTCTCCACATTCAAAGCAAGCACCCGAACCCTTCATGCAAGGACCACCATGCTTCCTCCCACACTTAGGGCATACATCCATAGAACCCACTTCACCTCCCCCTTGAGGTCTAGGAACATTGATAGCAAATCCCCGGTTGACATGAGGGTTTCCTCGGCCTTGATGAAATCTAGCACCCTTAGGGAACCTATTCTCCAATCGGGCCCTCTTGGCCTCGTGCCCCCTTCTCTTCCTCAATTTCTCCTCCTCCATTTGCTCGGCATAAGTCATCAACCGAGACAAATCCATATCTCCAATGAGCATAGCGGACCGACACTCCTCACTAACCAAGTCGGATACACCCATCACAAATTTGTTCATCCTCGACCTAGAGTCGGCCACCAAGTGAGGTGCATACTTGGAGAGTTGGACAAATTTGAGGGCATACTCCCTCACACTCATAGCTCCTTGCTTCAAGTTCATGAACTCCACCAACTTTGCCTCCCTAAGCTCAAGAGGGAAGAACCTATTAAGGAAAGCAATTTTAAACTCCTCCCACAACACCACATAGCCATTACCTTTCTCACCCTTCCATTGATCAAACCAAATTTGAGCAACCCACTTGAGTTGGTAAGCCGCCAATTCCGCCTTCTCACAAGCACCAACATCCATAATGGTCAAGATTTTGCATACCTCATCGATGAACTCTTGCGGGTCCTCATCCACCTTTGAACCATGGAAGACCGGAGGGTTCATCCTCATGAAATCTCTCACCCTTTCCCCCGGGGTGGTAGTTCGAGGAGCTTGGGCTCCTTGTTGCACTTGGTTAGATACCACTTGTGCAAGCATGGTGAGTGCATCACGGAGCTCACCATTGGTGGGTGGCTCTTCCGGTGATCGGGCCCGTCTTCCCCTCATGTTTGGCATGATGATCTAGCAATCAAAGAACAAGCGTTAGGGAGGAATCACCTTATCACACTCTAAGCACGACATAGAACATGAAGAAGGGAAACCTTTCCTAAAACGTTTTGTAGCCTCCCATTCATAGTCGTGGCGCGCTTCACAACCATGATTAGGACTCTACTCAACGCGGTGTGTTGGACTCCGAGGATTTAACAACCTAGTGCTCTGATACCAAGCTTTTCACGACCCAAGCCTAGGGCCTAGACGTGACATGGCGAATGAGGAACCCGAAGGAACCCCAAACAAGCCTCTCAAACTTGTCATCACACTTCATCGATCGCGGAAGTACATTCAACATTAATTAACGGGAAATAGGGACTAAGGCAAACCATTTCAAAATGACATCATAGAATAAGAGTCAAGCTCGTTTACAAAATACTTGTCCAACTCACACCTCTACATACATAGATAGGACGGGGCCATGACATATTACCGGCTCCCCTCATAGTTAAAATACAATTGCAAGCTAAAGTCTCAAAACATAGGAGTAAGAAACATAACATAGCCCTCGAATTATTGAGGACTCATCAATAAACTCGGATAAGCGTCGTACTAGCCACGTGAATGGAGAGAAGGATCAAGAGTAGCTCCGGTCCCTACATGGTGACATCATGTAGGCAAAATATGCGTTAGTACTTGGAATGTACTAAGTATGCGGGGTGCAACACAACAATAAACAAGGACACAATCGAAATACAAGAAATAGTTTCATAGGCATTATGAATAACAATATGAGGATGCATGATCAAAGTGAAGTCAAAACATGTTTAAGTAAATCTATACTAATAGTAGATATCATATGTGTATGCATGATCCAACCAATCTATAACCCCAACTTAGGATGGGGGATGCCGTTCACACCCGGACACCCTGGTGGCAAGGTATAAACCCCTCACATGGTTGATGTTGGTCACACCCCAAGCATCCTAGGTGGTGAGATATAAACCTCTCACATGGTTGATGTTGGTCACACCCCAAACATCCTAGGTGGTGAGATATAAACCTCTCACATGGTTGATGTTGGTCACACCCCAAACATCCTAGGTGGTGAGATATAAACCTCTCACATGGTTGTCCGGTTCTTTTCCCCCGGACCGGGCATGGTCATGCAACACTTTATATAGGAAATTCTCATTAGGCTCTAATGCAATCTCACGTATGGAATGAACATATACACAAGCTTAGTTTGTCATCAACACATCTTTGAAGTTCCATACATCTCATAACTCAAGCTTTAAAACATCAATTTATCAATTCTCCATAGTTGGACATTTTGTCAAACACCTTGAAGGCATGTAATGAAATCAAAGAGCATGGAAATTAGGGTAGTAATTATGCAACCAAAACAGTGAACAACCTACAACAACACCTTTACATTCATAACATGATCACATTATCTTCATTGGATTCTCATTCATATAATGTCATGATAACACTCCAATTTCTCATACTATGCCTTTAAGGCCATAAGCCTCACATACCAATACACCAACAATACACCATAAAATAAGCATGGGTAATGACATACTTCAACAATCTAAAGACCTTTAAACAAGTTTGATTCATATACATTCATTATCTAGCAACCACTTCATAAAGGCATAAACTAGGAATAGAGAGAAATCATGGGTTCATGGAGTATTTTCATCTTAAATCGTCAATACAACAACAATATAACCATAAAGTGCCATTAGAAACCTTTTAAAACCATTTGATGGAAGAACCCATGAGATTGAGTGAAAACCTAGATTTTTCATATTTTGAAGTAACTTTGGATTTGGCTCCTTGTATGGAAAATTAGACAAGGATCAAGACCCCCATACCTTTGCTATGATCTCCCACGAAAATTGATGAAGAAAGCCTTGAATCCAAAGCCCTAGCTCCCACTTCTTCTTCTTCTTAAATGGAGGATTGTAGAGAGGGAAATGTTTTTTTTTGGGATGGGAATTGGATTATGGTATCTAGGAATTAATATAAGTCCTTTGAAAAAAAGGGTCCAACACTTAGAAAAAAAAACAGGCGGGTGAACAGTAGATGAACAGTAAAATCAGCTACTGAAATTTGGATTTTCTGCCGGACAGACTTTACGAAAATGGGCATAACTTCTTCGTCCGAACTCCGAATAAGGTGAAACTAAGTGCGTTAGATAGCTAACTCAAAGGGCTTTCCATGGATATATTATTGGCCACCAAATAATTTGTGTGCTAGGAGATATGACCCTCCAAAGTAGACCCTCGAAAAAGGCTTCACTTGGAAATTTTGGATTTTGATACGGTTGCTCTAAAATATTGGTTAGACCCATTTCCCACTCAATTTGACCCCCTAAACAAGAATATGAAGTCGGATTTTCGAAAAACGAAACGGATTTTGAGATATATGGAAATTACAATTATAGGTGTTTCCGAAGCACATTTTCGGGCATTTTTTGGGGTCGTTTCAGTAAAAATGGGAGAAAGCAGAGAAATCTGCAAGATGATGAAGCTCCGTCACTCATTGAACAAAAATTGTGGCACATGAGAAGATGTTAAATGAGATGTCGAAATGCTAAACGAAGCGTTAGCCTCTCACTCCATTACCATTCAGATGCAGGATACTCAAATCGGCCATTTGATATCAGGTCATTACCCGTCATTAGCCGAGGACTCGCTTAATTACAACATGGGCAACTCCGAGGATGAAGAATAGTCGTTGACTTATGTCGCTTCGCGTTGTTATCTGAGGCACTGTTTGTGAGGTGACCCAAAACCCCATATTATATTATATTTGCGTACTAGTACAAATAATAGTGTCTTAGTCTTGTTGATTTAAGTGTGGTAGGTGCCATAGAGGTGCAAAATGGGGAGTAGCAAACCCAGATGGCGAGTTGCCGATGACACCGATGATCGTACTATTTCACCGTTTGACTCAAGGAACTCTCTGAGCCTGGAATCTGTAAAACTCGGCGAGGTCAGGAAGGTTTCGGCGATTCAACCATCTGATCAGCGACCTCGAGGGTCACCGCCATTTGAATATCCACAGCTGCTAAGAAGTTTTGTAGTGTTTGGCGAAGCGCCGAATCACTTAGAAGTCAAAGCGTTGTCACCGAACAACAATGAACTAGATAAGCTGCAGGCTAACACACAAAATAATACCTGATTAGTCAGTCGAGAGTGTAGATTTGAGGAACGTAGGCGCATTGGAATGCTAAGAGAAGGTACTGAGATTGATGAATCACTCATCAGTGCACCAAACATCCCCAACATACCTTCTACTTTACGTGACGTCTGTTGAAGAATTCCAACCCGAAATAGCTACCTAACCAAGATTATTCTCTAACCCTATCTCTGTCTTTACTTAATTAGACCTCGGGATTATTGTTATATATTTGAGGAAAAATGTTTTTATTTGTGGTGGGCTGAGGCCCACCTGTGTGTTCTACTTACTTTTTGCTCGCGGTTGTGTTTATATCTGGGTTGCTCTATTTAAAATTGTTTGTAAACTGCTTTTTGTGAATGTTGTAGCTCATGGCTCTCTTTTGTTTTTAATTGCATATGATTTTGACCCTTCCAAAAAAAATTGAATTTTTCGCACATTTTTGCCACCCTTCATGAATGTGGCTATTCTTTTGCAAAACTTTGATTCTCAATTTCGATCAATACCGATGACATGAATAGTGCTCACAATTGAACGAACATGAATGTACGGCTAGGATGAGGCCAAATGAAGTTCCATAGACAATATGTGAACTCGTTGCATCTCGTTGTGATTAACCATTTATCAAATTGATTCTCTTGTAATGACCGTTGCACACTAGTGAGAGTGTAGTCTTTTTTAACTTACGTGTCGATGACTTGTGTGATTATCTTGCTTTGAAACTTGCATGAATAAACCTAGAATTTGCCCTGTTAGTCTGATTAATTTAGAAAGGTATCCTCTTGAGCTGATCTTAGTCAACTTTAAAGAGTGTGAGCCAAATTTGACATATACCTCTTTTGTGGCCTACCTGTGAACGTGTGAAAATGTTTTGAACACCCTTTGAGCCTTACCTTTCTTTGGAAGAACCTTGATGAATCCTAGACCTTACTTGAACCACTACCTACAATCCTCTTGAGTTGTTGTTTAGCGAATAGCCAACTTAGGCCAAAAGCCTAAGTTGGGGGTGTGGTGAAAGGGAAAAGGAGAATTCAAGAAGTACAAGAAAAATCTCCCTTAACCCATGGTATTGCATAAAAATGGAACCCCTTCAATTAAAAAAAAGTAAAATTAAATGTGGAATAAAGTACAAAGGGAATTGGGTTTCTAGCAATCTATGAAGGAGAATAAAAAGGTGACTTAGAAGCACTAGAAAAAGAATTGATAAAGGAAAAGAAGGGAATGCCTTGAGAATGCCACAACTCACAAGGAAAAGTAACTGAGCCTAAATGACCATACCTTTGCACTCAGCCCCATTACAAGCCTTAGAAAGACCTTTTTGATCTTGAGTAAGCCAAATTGAAAGTCGAGTGGAAAATAAGGGCAAACCTATGGGTGAAAATATGCATTGTGTTCCTTTTTTTTAGTGTGAGTGTTGCATCTGATTCCTGATCTTTTTTTGAATAACCTTTGTGTGTGAATATGGAATCATTCTTCATGGGAGGGCATTTAGATACTTTTTGTTGAGCCGGAACTTGCACAAGTAGAAAGTATTGCAGGCATGAGAATCTTTGGTAATGGTGTGTCACAACTTGAATCATTGAGTACACAATTGATCCTTGCATAAGTAAATTGAGTCTTGATGTATGCACTCATGATTAAGTCTCATGTAGCACTATTTGAGACACCCTTTTTGAACGGCTAAACTCAAGTTTGCTTGAGGACAGGCAAATGTTTAAGTTGTGGGTGTTGATGAGTCCACAAATTGGACTCATTTAGGGCTTTATTTTGATAGAAATAGTGTCCTCGAATGCTTATTTTGTCTCAATATCTAATGAAAACTCTTAATTTTCAGGTATTTGAAGTTTTAGTGGAAGCATGGACACTTAGGCGCAAAAAGGAACAAAAAGGCTGAAAAGAATGAAGAAGCTGAAGCATGAGCACCACCAAGAACGTTTGGCGATTCGCCGAAAGGATAGACTCCACCCTTTGTTCCAGTATGCAAAGCTCTGAAGGAATAAGATCAAAAAGGCGATGAAAGAAGAAGTCGGCGCTTTGCCGAAGAGTTCCGCCAAGAAGTACTATACCACCCAATAGTCTAGAACATGAAAATGTTGTAGGCAATCACTCAACGGTGATGAGACAGAAGAACGGGGAGTCGCCGAGTCATTTGGCGGACTCGACTAACCTCGCCGAACTATTCGCCTGCACTAATTTCTGATGTCTATAAATACTATACTCTTTATTAATTTTACAAGTTCTGAACCATTATTATTATTTTCATAATAGAATAGTACGTTTTTAGATATTTTCTCTCAAGTTTGGAGAGGGTTTTGTGGGAGACTTGAAGAGAGAAAGATTTCATTTTCCCCAAGTTGGAAGTGGGCTTCTCCATTCTTCTTCCTTTGCTTCAATCAAGGTTTAATTTCTTATACCCATTTGATTTTAATACCATTTTTAGTGTATTTTGTTATTTCTTGATGTGTGGCTAACAACCCCCATTCTTGGGGTGTGATTTAGCAAATATGTGTTGATTTTGTTGGTGGGTCTTGCTTGCTGATAGGGTAGATGTATTTTAATGGTGCTTTCACCTAATGGTTGTGGTTTAATTTAATGGGTTTGTAGTTGCAAATACAAAACCACCCAAGTGTTTTCGGCTTGCTCGAGAGGGAGGTCGTGAAACCAAGACAACTAGACTGATGGCCTAAGGAGTGGGTCGACATGAGGTTCAGCCCGAGAGGGTGAGTCCTAGTCCTATATCCTAACACTCAGCTCGAGAGAGTGAGTGGGGTAAGGCGTAGGCTGGTCTTCATGCGACAAATAGGTGTCCGAGAGGAACCTATTTGAAATGGGGTAAGTTGCCCGAGAGGGAACTTATTTCCATCTAAATCTTAGCTTAGTCACTATTATCATGAAAATTTCCTATTAAAAGCATGTACCCAACGATTTATCTCAACTTGTATTGCGGTCACACCCCAAGAACATTTCCCCACACTTGATTTTCTTGTTAATATTTGCTATTTTTACTATTTGTGACAAAACCCCCAATCGATATTTGACACTTTCGTGTCACCCCCTTTAATTTACCATGTTTTTGTTCGTTAATATCTTTAGCTACGACTATTTAGAGCTTAATTTTATTTTTTATCAATTCTCAAAACCGCTCCGTTGGGACACGACCCCAACCTTTAGTTAGGTTATTATACTATCGACGATCGTAGACACTTATACCGTAGGTTAGTGTCGTTGGTCGCGATAAGCATCAACTACCATAGGCTCAATCCCCATACGAGAAGCATAATACACAGACACATAAGAATAGGTACTAAAGACTAGGTAAAATAAAGCTATGATAGCTTGATGGCTGAAAAGAATCATACATCTGATCACATCATCTGATGTCTCAATATTTCCCCATATTGAGGATGCATAGAAATCGACATGTCCGCCTCCACCCTTGCCATCTGTCATACCAACTGACCTACCTCCCTAGGGACCACCCCAAATACCCTATTGTCTACTATGATGGTCCTAATCCTTACCTCTACCTCTAGTTGGAGGTGATGTTGGTGGAGCTAGTAAATATTGTAGGGCTACATGTGGAGCTGAAACAATCCGCCTATGTAATGGATGATGTCTAGACCTATGATCAAGCTCCCGACAATGAAAGTGTAACACCCCGGATTCGAAAGAGGGCAATATTGTAAAACTCATAAAGTTGTAGGTGTCAGCCATAGAGGTTAACCACATCACGTGGGTAGGATCAAAGACTTTTGGTATGGTCAGTGGACTAGTCACCCGAAGATCCTTAGAAGTCCCAGGACCACGGCTTAACCAACAGACCGTTGGTCAAACCACAGTCCATGGTTGGGGCCCATAGTTCACTGGCCTAAATTTAGTCTACTAACCATAAGCGACACTCATGCAGGATGGCCCGTCGTCCTGACCACGACCAATGGGCAGTTGTCTGTGGATGGCGACTGGTTGTTAAGCTCAGGGGTAATTGAATATTTTTCTAATTTATTAACTCTTTTACTACATCATTTTTCCTATCATTAAGATATCTATATAAGTGTTTCCAACCCCAAAATTTGTTCAGTCACTTCATTCTCTCCAAATTCACCAAAAGGAAGAACTCTCCAATAATTCTCTCTCTAGAAAGCTTGAGGAAGAAGAATTGAACCTAGGGCTTCCATTCATGACTCAATTCTCCCATTGAAGAAAAAAAATTGGCTTCAAGGTATGATAGTTTTCATCAACGGATTCCTTCAATTCATGGAGTTCCCGAATTCCTCAATTTCCAAAATTAGAATTCCCCAATTGGGTTACGGTTTTCTTCAATTGTCATAGGTTCTCTTCATTATTGGTTTAAATGATTTAATTATTGTAATGACCCTAAACATAAATAAGTTAAACTAGAGCCTTACGTGTGTGTTAGAGTTTGGTGTGAGGTTTGATGGTGCTTTGTGTTGTCCCGAGCCATGGTTGAGGTGTTTAGGGGTTAAACATCAAGGTATGACTCCCCAAGGACCACCCTATGGGCTCTTGAGGAGGAACCTAAGTCTAACCCCCAAGGCTACCCCAAAATTAGAAAGTTGCCAATTTGAGGGTGACCTACGGAAGGGGTCCACGCCACATAGGTCCATCCACGCCTCGTGGATGGGTGTCTCGTGAACCATGTTTGCAATCTGTCAAGTGAAGGGCAAAGTGGTAAATTAACCCTTTGCTTAGTTAAGTGTTTGGACAATTATTTTTGGTTTATTAACATATTTTAAGAGTATTAAAAGTGTTTAACTCTATTTTACATTCTACTATTTCAAAACCCCAAATCAAAACCCTTCCCTCCCAAAAAGTCGTCTCTAAAAACTCCATTGGAGATCAAGGTCAAGATCAAGCTAGGGTTGGGGATTTCAAGGTGTTTCTTCCTCAATTTTCATGGGGAATCAATATCAAGGTATGGTAGTCTTGATCATTGACAAACTTTTCATTCAAGGAGCCAATTCAAAGGTGATTTCAAATCATGAAAATCTAGGGTATTACTCAGTCTCATGGGTTCTTTCATCAAACGATTTCAAAAGGTTTCTAATGTAAAATTATGATCGAAATAGTGTTTAATTGATGATATATGATGAAAATACTCTATTAACCCATGTATTCTCTCTATTTCTAAATTGTGTCTTATGAAGTGGGTTTGTTGATCATGAATGAATGTTGATGAATTATGCCTAAATTGATTTAGATTATTGAATTGAATCATCATCTATGCCTAGTTATGGTGAATTGAGGATTTGTGATCATAGCCTTTAAAGGGCAAGTTTGACCTAATTCCATGTTAAAGTAGAATTCGTGCTTAAATTGTTGATCCACTTGAAAGGTTGAGGTGTTTACTTACTATGTACATTATGATCATGGCCATGAAGCTATAGTGTGTGGAATTGAAGTATTATCATGATGTTGTATATATGAATGTGATGTGAAGCATCTGTGTGATCTAAACGAATGAATTATGATCATGTTTATAAGCTAATTGTGTTAGGATTGAATGTTATATCTCTATTAACATTTGTTGATGATGGTGACATTGTGAAAAGCTATTCTCACATACACACACAAGAATGAATGAATGAAGTTTAATGATAAAGTTAATGAATGTTGAGTCTATTGAAAGGCTATTCTCAATTGTACTCTAATGAATTAAATGACATGTTGTGAAAGGACTTTTTTATAATATGGAATTCCTAGGTGAAAGGCTATTCTCATCTTTGAATCTATGAGCTTTCCAATGAATGAATGATGGGTTGGGATGGATACTCATAGTTGAGGTGGAGTATCTAGTAGCAATCCCTATCCCTTTTTAATGAATGTTGGGTTTGAGATGGATGCCCATACGTTAGTTGAGGTGGGGTATCTAGTAGAAATCTCTTATCCCATAATGAATGTCAAATACTTCGTGGCAAATAATGTTAAGGACCTAGTGGATAAGGATTAAGATGGGTCCTCATACGTGAGTTGAGGCGGGGCACAGTAGAAATCTGTTGAGATGGATACTGATCCGTTAGTTGAGGCGGGGTATCTAGTATCAATTTCCCTATCCCATAACTATGTGCCCACATAGGTCTAGCTAGTGGATCCACTTAAGGCTAAACAAAAGATGGTCCTACCTTAGCAAAGTAGGAATCACTTATCTGGTGAGGGTGACACAGGGATTCCATGAATTACTCACATGGTCTATGTCGGTTAAGGCTTACCCCTACAATAATGTTAATGAACGATGGCTTCTTAAGGGTGTACTACTTAGTATGGGTGGTGGTATGGGACGCCATCTATGCATTGCACAAGTAGGCATTTGAGAGATGTCATGGTGTGTTCCTTATAATATTAATAAAATGAATGGGCTCTTATGATAACGTTTATGAGAATGTTGATCTAATGAATAATGAATGAAGGTGCTCTTAATGAAATGAAGCTAATGAAGAATGTTGACTCTTAAATGCTTATATGCTTAAATGTAAAGATGCACGCTATACTTTGATTGTATTCTGAGTTAATTCCTTGTCATGACCTTTGGGTGTGAATGTTCCTTGCCTGTGGTGACTTCGAAGGAGTACTTAGTGTGAGTAATAGTATGGGATGCTACTTGCACATTGTACAAGTATGACTTAGAGTTGTCTTAGGTTTGGTCTTAATGTGATGATGTGCCTCATGTAATGGTTATGTCTCTTATATGCTTTATTGTGTAAAGGTGGAAAAGATGAATGGTGAGTTCACTTTTGGTGAACTTAAGGTGGTTCCTTAGTGTGGTTGGTCGTATGGGACACTACCCATACATTACAAAAGGTATAACTTGAGGGTTACTTGAGGTGAAGGCTTAAGGTAAAGGGTAAAGGTTCTTGAATGGATTATGTTCTAATGTGAAAATGTTACTTGCATGTTGGTTGTGACTTATATTATGCCTCTTTTATCAATGTTCATAGAGTTTTACTAAAATGGCATATATCATAACTTTCAAACAAAGATGTCCGTTTTAAGCATGTTTTTGCATGACTATAATAGTAAGTACTTTATGTGCTAACCCATATTCTCTTTACTTTTATGAAGTGTAGGGATTGGCACTCAATTTGGTTCTTCCTAGTCAAGCTTCGAATAGAGTTCTCCAAGTTATTTTGGGTATGTCCTCATAGATCGACGAGAAGGACTTTTATTGTTCTAGTTCATTCATGTTTTAAGACTATTGTCGAGATTTCAATTGTAAAGGGTCATGATCTTATCTTGTATAAAGTTTTGTCTAAGATGGCCATGTGAGACTTTAGAATTCCGTTGCTTTATAAATGTCTTTAGATTGTATGGTTTTTGAATAAAAAGTTTTAAATCCTGTACTACTTCTATTACCTATTCGACGAATGAATACTATGAGACTTGTATAAGACCCCTTTGTGGTTGAGTACGCCGTGTTACGACTAGGAGGTGCTGTCAAGTCGTGACAAACATGGTTTCAGAGCACAAGGTTTTGGGAATAGTTTTTAGGGTTGATGTCTCACAAGCCACGTCTAGTAGAGTCTTGTTCATTGGTGTGAGTCGAGACACATCTATGAGTGAAAGGCTATAAGACGTTAGAAAGTTATACTTCTTTCATATTCTTGAAGTCGTGCCTTGGAGTTTAACTTTATAGATGTCCTTTTCCTAATCCTTCTCTTTTTTTTTATAGGATATGATTGCAAGAAGTACGCCCACAAGGATATTGGAAGAGGAGATTGTGAATGGGGGAGTTCCTCCCTTAGGTGACCATGCTCCTCTAGGAAATTAAGGAAATGAAGTTCCGATGGTTCCCCCGGACATGACTAATGAAGATATTAGGTCGGATTTTCTAACCCTAGCCTAAGCCATGATGACTCAAGTTAACCGGGATGTGGGGCCTAGGGTGAATGCTAATGAGAGTACCGTGGCCTCAAGATTGAGAGAGTTTGTGAGGATGAATCCTCCTATTTTTCTAGGCTCTAAAATGTGAGAAGATCCCCAAGAATTCTTGGATGAAGTTTATAAAATAGTCAATGCAATGAGGGTAACTTCTAGGGAGAAGGCGGAGTTGGCTTCCTACCAATTGAAAGATGTGGCCCAAGTGTGGTTCACTCAATGCAAAGCCAATAGGCCGGTTGAAGCGGGTCCTATAGAATGGGAGGAGTTTAAGACAGCTCTCCTTAGTAAGTACTTTCCCCGTGAGAAGAGAGAGGTTAAGGTGGAGGAGTTTATAAACCTTAGGCAAGGTACTATGAGTGTGGAGGAGCATTCCTTGAAGTTTACCCTGTTGGCTAAGTATGCTCCATCCTTGGTGTCTAACCTTAGAAATAAGATGAGCAGGTTTTTTACCAGTGTGTCCGACCTAGTTAAGGAAGAGTGTTGTACGACGATGCTCCATGATGATATGAATATCTCTAGACTTGTTGTGTATGCTCAATCTATTGACGAGTCCAAACTTAAGAGGATGAATAGGTATTTGAAGAGGTCTAAGCCCGATGAGCAAGGTCAACAAAGGTCCAAAAAGAGGTACTCCAATCAAGATTCCTCAATGGCTAACAATGATAGGGTGTTTAACCCTAAATCTCAATGAGGGAATGGAAGTGGTTCTTCTTCTTTTGAAAGGCCTAGGTGTGCCAATTGTGGGAAGCAACATTTGGGTAAGTGCCTTGCCGGCACGGGTGAGTGCTTTGGGTGTGGAAAGAAGGATCACAAGATGAGAGATTGCCCTACACTCATGGAAAAAGGGAGAGAGACCAACCAAGCTTCTCTTGATGGCCCGGATGTTAACACTCCAAGGAGGAATCGTTTCTATGTGCTTCAAGCTAACAAGGACAAGGGAGCTAATCCGGATGAAAGCACCGATAAGTTGATAGTTCCTTATGGTGTGAATGTCTTATTGAGGTTGCTTTGTAAGTTTCATGTTGACCATAGTATGAGCTTGCCCTTAAGTTGGGGATAGTAGGTTGAATAGTAGGTTGTGGGGAGTGTGGATATCCTTATCTCTTTCCTTCTATTCCTATTCAAGCTTGAGACCAAGAGTACCTTGTAGATTGTTTCATGCTTTGGAGTCTTGTGTGAATATGAGTTTCCATGGTCTCCTTATGTTAGGCATGTTCTATTTGAATTATTGTTTATATGAGAAAATGAGTTTTCATGATTTATGTTCCTCATAATTGATTGCATATTTACTATGAGTTGTCTATATGCTTCATGAGGATTAATGATTCAACATGCTTAATTGTGATTTTGAGAGTTATTGCATAATGTGCTTAATGATGTTGTGATGAGAATGATGTGATTTGGAAAAGGAAGTTCCTCAAATGAAAGGAGAAAATGTTAAAGTTTTGGTGCATAATGACTTTGTAGAAGTAGTTCCTACTTGCTTGTGTTGCATTGAGTTTGTTTGAGCCTTTTTGATGTGGAGTTGATGTTTCCTCCAAGTGTTGGGTATTGTTTATGATGTTTCATACATGATTGTGGGATGCCTACTTGATTCGTTAACCCGTTAATGTGTTTTAAGTGTCATTCGAGGACAAATGTACCTAAGTGGGGGATAATGTAACGACCCTAAAAACGAATAAGTTAAACTAGAGCCTTACGTGTGTGTGTTAGAGTTTGCTGTGAGGTTTGATGGTGCTTTGTATTGTCCCAATCCATGGTTGAGGTGTTTAGGGGTTAAATGTCAAGGTACAACTCCCCAAGGACCACCCTAAGGGCCCTTGAGGAGGACCCTAAGGCTAACACCCAAGGCTACCCCAAAACTAGAAAGTTGTCAATTTGAGGGTGACCTACGGAAGGGGTCCACGCCCTGCAGATCTATCCACGCTCCGTGGATGGCCTCCGTAGGTCGTGGTCCCAAAATCCAAGCCACAGCCCCAAATAACGGAGGGACAATACGGTCTGTGACCCCATCCACGATCTGTGGATGGGATCTCGTGAACCATGTCTGCAATCTGTCAATGGCCAAGTAAAGGGTGAAGTGGTAAATTCACCCTTTGCTTAGTTAAGTGTTTGGATGGTTATTTTGGATTTATTAACATATTTTAAGAGTATTAAAAGTGCTAAACTCTATTTTACATTCTATTATTTAAAAACCCCAAATCAAAACCCTTCCCTCTAAAAAATTCCTCTCTAAAAACTCCATTGGAGATCAAGGTCAAGATCAAGCTAGGGTTGGGGATTTCAAGATGTTTCTTCTTCAATTTTCATGGGGAATCAATAGAAAGGTATGGTAGTCTTGATCCTTGTCTAACTTTTCATTCAAGGAGCCAATTGAATGGTGATTTCAAATCTTGAAAATCTAGGGTTTTACTCAATCTCATGGGTTATTTCGTCAAACGGTTTCAAAAGGTTTCTAATGTCAAATTATGATTGAATTAGTGTTTAATTGATGATTTATGATGAAAATACTCTATGAACCCATGATTTCTCTCAATTTCTAAATTGTGTCTAATGAAGTGGGTTTGTTGATCATGAATGAATGTTGATGAATTATGCCTAAATTGATTTAGATTATTGAATTGAATCATCATCTATGCCTAGTTATGGTGAATTGAGGATTTGTGATCATAGCCTTGGAAGGGAAAGTTTGACCTAATTCCATGTTAAAGTAGAATTGTGCTTAAATTGTTGATCCACTTGAAAGGTTGAGGTGTTTACTTACTATGTACATTGTGATCATGGCCTTGAAGTCATAATGTGTGGAATTGAAGTAATATCATGATGTTGTATATATCAATGTGATGTGAAACATGTATGTGATCTAAACGAATGAATTATGATCATGTTTAAAAGCTAATTATGTTAGGATTGAATTATATCTCTCTATTAACATTTGTCGATGATAGTGACAATGTTAAAGGCTATTCTCACATACACACACATAAATGAATGAATGAAGTTTAATGATAATTTTAATGAATGTTGAGTCTATTAAAAGTGAATTCTCAATTGTACTCTAATGAATGGAATGACATGTTGTGAAAGGACTTTCTCACAATATGGGATTGCTAGGTGAAAGGTTATTCTCATATTTGAATCTATGATATTTCCAATGAATGAATGATGGGTTGGGATGGATACTCATACGTTAGTGGAGTCAGGGTATCTAGTTTCCATCCATAACCCTTTTTAATGAATGTTGGGTTAGAGATGGATGCACATACGTTAGTTGAGATTGGGTATGTAGTAGCAGTCTCTTATCCCATAATGAATGAATGTCAAATACACAATGGGGAATAATGCTAAGCACCAAGTGGATATGGATTGAGATGTTGCTCATAAGTCAGTTGAGGTGGGGCACTTAGTAGAAATCTATTGAGATGGATACTCATATGTTAGTTGAGGAGGGGTATCTAGTAGCAATCTCCCTATCCCATAACTATGTGCCCACATAGGTCTAGCTAGTGGATCCACTTAAAGCTAAACCAACGATGGTCCTACCTTAGGCAAGTAAGAATCCCTCATCCGGTGATGGTTACACTGGGATTCCATGAATTGCTCACATGGTCTATGTCGGTTAAGGCTTAACCCCACAATAATGTTAATGAACTATGGCTTAGTAAGGGTTTACTACTTAGTATAGGTGGTGGTATGGGACGTCATCTATGCATTGCGCAAGTAGGCATTCGACAGAGGTCAGGGTGTGTTCATTATAATGTTAATGAAATGAATGGGCTCTTATGAGAATGTTGATCTAATGTCTAATGAATGAAGGTGCTCTTAATGAAATGAAGCTAATGAAAAATGTTGACTCTTAAATGCCTATATGCTTTAATGTAAAGATGCATGCTATACTTGGATTGTAGTATGAGTTACTTCCTTGTCATGACTTTTAGGTGTGAATGTTCCTTGTCTATGGTGACTTCAAAGGAGTACTTAGTGTGAGTAGTAGTATGGGATGGTACTTGAACATTGCACAAGTATGACTTAGAGTTGTCTTAGGTATGGTCTTGATATGATGATGTGACTCATGTAATGTTTATGTCTCTTATATGTTTTATTGTGTAAAGGTGGAAATGATGAATGGTGAGTTCACTTTTGGTGACTGTAAGGTGGTGCCTTAGTGTGGCTAGTGGTATGGGACGCTACCCAATCATTGCACAAGGTATAGCATGTGGGTTACTTGAGGTGAAGTCTTAAGGTAAAAGGTAAAGGTTCATGCGTGGATTATGTTCTAATGTGAAAATTTGACTTGCATGTTGGTTGTGACTTATATTATGCCTCTTTTATCAATGTTCATAGAGTTTTACTAAAATGGCATATATCATGACTTTCAAACAAAGATGTATGTTTTAAGAATGTTTTTGCATGGCTGACATACTTAGTTCTTTATGTGCTAACCCACACTCTCTTTACTTTTATGAAGTGTACGGATTAGCACTCAATTTGGTTCTTCCTAGTCAAGCTTGGAATAGAGTTGTCCAAGACATTTTGGGTATGTCCTCATTGATCTAGGATAAGGACTTTTATTGTTCTAGTTCTTTTATGTTTTAAGAATATTGTCTAGATTTCGATTGTAAAGAACCATGACCCTATCTTGTATAAAGTTTTGTCTAAGATGGCCATGTGAGACTTTAGAATTCCGTTGCTTTATAAATGTCTTTAGATTGTATGTTTTTTGAATAAAAAGTTTTAAATTTCATACTATTTCTATTACCTATGCGATGAATGAATGTTATGAGGCTTGTATAAGACCCCTTAGGGGTCGAGTATGCCGTGTTACGACTAGGGGGTGCTCTCGGGTCGTGACAATTATGGTCTCTTATGCATGAATTGATGAAATACTACGATTTTATGATGATTTCCCTCATGTACCCATGAAATCCCAATATTTTCAAGTTATCATCATATGATGTGGGATATTGATTCTAAAGGAAGAGTTTCATGAAATTTAGCATGTATGGATAGAGTTAAATAAAGTTATGACGAAATTCAACCCATGTTTTCTAAATGTTGATAATTGAAAGTGGGGTTGTATTATTCAAAGGTAAATTATGGAATTATGCATGTTCTTATGAAATATATATAAATGTTTTAAAGATGCTTAGAGAGTAAAGTATCAATGATGATGTGTAAAAGGTCTTCTCACATAATAAAGGATTTTATGGTTGAAAGGTTTTCTCACCTAATTGAATCAAAGATTAAGAGCTATCCTAATGAAGCCTAGCTTGAATTGTTTATTGAAAGATATATTTCCATGGATGATGACTTATATGGGATTGGCAAGATGACGTGCCTTTCCATGGATTATAAGAACAAGTAAGAAATGACTATTCCATGGGATTTTTGCTTAGCACCGAGAGGATATTGAGATGGAAACTCTCCCGTTTGTAGGGACTGGGTTTCTAGAAGCAATCTCTTTATCCCTTACCTATGTGCCCCCATAGGATGATTGTCTAGATAGACATTAGCTAGTGGATCCACTTTAGCTCAGATTTATTATCCTTACCTTGGAAAGTATGACAACTCTTTTCGGTGTGGGAGACACCTGGTGATCATGTTTTAGCTGACATGGTATCTATGTCGGTTAAGGATAATCCCCCACATTTATAATGAACTAAGGTTACTTCAAGAAGTATCTCATATGTTTACAAAGATTTAAATGATGTTAGCTTGCATTGATTGTGGTTTTATGACTTATGTTTTCTAACTCGTTTATATAATGTTTTAGCTTGGTCAATTACATGTCATGAAATGTCCCCTTTTAGCATGATTTAAATGTTTTATGCATATCTATCATACTTCGTACACTATTTTGTACTAACGCATACTCTTGTGTACATTTACCCAAATGTAGGGTCCAACAGTCAAGATTCTTAGTTTCGTGGCTAGTGGCTGATTTGAAGGTTCCCGAGCTTTGGTGAGTCCTCATGATTTGAGGACTGACTTTCAATGTTTCAGCTTACTTCTTGTATTTTTAGTTTTTGTACATGATGAGTGGGCTAGGCCCAATTTTATTTAATTGTATTAGATGGTTGTTGAGGCAACTATTTTAGACTTCCGCATTTCTTTTATAAAAAATATTGGACTATTGTTTTACTTATTGTTCTATTTTTTATGTTATGAATGCTAAGTGGCTTGTATGGAGCCTTTCGAGGTCATATACGCCATGTTATATTTAGGGGGTACCCTGGGTTGTGACAAAATTTGTATGAGTGCACAAGGTTAAGCATGGCTCTAGAATGTCTCATAATCCACGTTGATCGAGTAGAGTCTTGTTCATGCTTGTGAAGAGAGCCACATTTATGAATGAGAGGCTACAAGATGATTAGGAAACTTCACTTCTTTCATTACTCTAAGTCGTGCGATAGAATTTAACTGTATAAGGTCTCTCTCCTAATCCTTATCTGATGTTCTACATGATATAGATACTCAAAGAGCTCATGCTAGAATGAATGTGAGGGAGAATGCGGAACAAGAAGCTCTTTTCCAAGATCCTCAAGTTCCGATCGATCCTTTGGCCGAGCAAGTGACTAATGCGAAGTTTAGAGTTGTTTTTCAAGTGTTGGCTCAAGTCGTGATGGACCAAGCCAATAGGGAGGTTGCGGTTCCCGTGACCCAAATGTGAGCACGACGGCATCTATAGTGAGGGACTTCACTAGGATGAATCCTATGTAGTTTCATGGTTCTAAGGTTGAGTAAGATCTTCAAGAGTTTATTGATGAGGTTTATAAGGTTTTAATGATCATGGGAGTGATGCCAGTGGAAAAGGCTTAGTTTCCACTCTTATCAACTAAAAGGTGTGGCTCAAATTTGGTACAACAAATGAAAAGAATGGAGACCGGAAGATGTAGGACCTGTTGATTGGGGGAAGTTTAAGTTCGCTTTTTTTATAGGTTCTTTCCGCTTGAGATGACGGAAGCCAAGGTGCTTGAGTTCATTAACATTCGACAAGGGAGTATGACTGTGAGATAATATGATCTAAAGTTCACACATTTGTTATAAATATGCTCCGGGAATGGTTGTCGATTCAAGGGTAAGGATGAGTAAGTTCGTTTCGGGTGTGTCCGAAATGGTGGTTAAAGAGTGCCGAAATTCCATGTTTATTAATGACTCATACATATCTCGTCTCATGGTTCATGCACAAAATATTTAAGTGGAGAAACTTAAGGAAATGTCTAGGGAGAAAAATTAGCTAAGACCGGTGAGGGTAATTTCTCTCACGGAAGGTTTGATGGGCATTGTCATCCTAGATTTCGACAAAAGTTTTCCAGTCAAGGTTCTTCCAATGCTCCTCCTAAGTTCAACAAGATAGGGTGTTTAACCCTAAGCCTCAATTATGTAATGGTAGTGGATCATCATTGCCCATGTCTACTTGTACTAGGTGTGGAAAGAAGCATGAGGGTAAGTGCATAGCCTCCACGGATGGTTGCTTCAGTTGTGGTAAAAGTGGTCATAAAATTAGGGATTGCTCGGTGCTTGTGACTAAATGAAGAGAGGACAATAAAGATTCTCCTAGTGGTTCGGGTCCCAATTCTCCTAACAAAAATCGATGTTATGCATTGTATACTAGTTGTGAACAAGAGGGTTCTCTTTATGCGGTTACCAGTATGTTAAAAGTTTTCCAACATAATTTAACACCCCGAAAAATAGTAGGCTAACCTAGAGCTTGACGTGAGAGTTAAAGTCGTGAATTTAGCTTCCCATACTTAGAATGAAGTGGTTAGGGTTAAAACGTCAAGGTACGACTCCCCAAGGACAAGCCAAAGGTCCTTGAAAAGGACCCTAGAAAACAACCCTAGAATCTGCTCCAAGGCAGCATCCATGAATGGACCCACACCCCGTGGGGGGGATCCACTCTTCATGGATGGCTTTGTGGCTCAAGTCATTCAAATGTGGAACATCAGACCCCCATCCATGGATGACCAGCAAGGACCGTGGGTGGACCTACGGCCCGTGGACGTGGTCTCGTGGGTTAGGGCAGTAAGGGTCTTAAATTAGTTTAAGTTGGGGACTTAGGGGTCATTCCATAATTAGTTAGGGGTTAAGAGTTGTCGCTTAATACTAGTTTAGACCATCTATATAAATCTAATAGACCCCTAAATACATTGATCCTAGGCATTATTTCAATTCACCAAAAAAGAACCCAATTCCCTCCCAAAAATACTCTATCTAGAAAGTGAAGAATAAGAAGAAGATAAAACTAGGTCAAGTAAAGTATCCATTGTTTCAAGAATTGTAGGGCTTTATATCCAAGGTATGTTAGCTTATTCATCTATGGATTCTTCCATACATGGAGTCCCCTAAATTTCCCCAATTTGATGAAGAACTTCCCCAATTCAAGTTAGGGTTTCTTCAATGTTGTGGGTTAGGATGGATGTTGATCCAATTGATGAAATTTTGGTTGGTAATGATTTAATTAGTAGTGAATTATTATATTATGATGAAATTACATGATTCCATGGTTAACCTTAGTCAAATTGATGAAATTAAATAATGTGGGTTTATGTCTTGTGAAGGGAAATTAAGTATTCATAGATGATCTCCTAGAATTGATTATTTGCATAGTAATTGTTCAAGAATAAATATACGTAGGCATCAATTGAATTAGAACAATGTACATATGATTGATCATGACTAGTGATGATTGAGATTGGGTCTTTATGATGAGTTCTGATTAGAATTGCTTAAAAATGAAGCATGTGACTAGAATATATGGTGATCTAGATATGTATGATGATTGTAAAAAGTAAGGCTTTGACAATAGGGCTTGTAATTATGAATTTTGATCACTAGGGCTTTGAGAGTAAAACCAATTGACGAATTATGCATGCTAAGGCTTTAAGAGTGAAGCTTACCTAAAAATTGTAGACGATTAGATAAAATAGTTGTGGAAGGAATTTACCCACCTAATCTACCTCATGAATGTTTGAATGCATAAAGTGATAGAATCACATGAGTTATGATCATATTCAAGTCAAATGTAGTCTTCTAGATGTGTTGATTCAATATGAGCTTTGACCTTGAAAGGGTAAAATATGACAGTATGTATATTTTATGAAGACTGTGTACATGCTATATGAACACTTTGAGAGTAAAGTGATTATGATTATGATCTAGTTGTTGTGTTGTTTGATGATATCCTTATATGCACACCTATGTATGAATATGATATAATGTGAAAGGTTTTCTAACAATATGATTATTCTAAGGTTGAAAGGCTATGCTCACCTATTAAAGCTATGAGCTATAGTATGAGATATATTGGATTGAGTGTCAATAGACATTCTGCCATAAAATATGAATTTAAGTCAAGAATTAATATGAACTCAATGGGAATTATGCTCAGAACCGAGTGGATATGAATATGAGATGGAAGCTTCTACGCCAGTTGAGTATGGATTACCAATAAAAGCATCTACGCTAGTTAAGTTCGACTTTCCAAATAGGTTCCTTATACGCTAGTTGAGTCCGGGTTTGCAAAATTTGTATCTCATGAGATGGAAACCTTCTACCTTAGTTCAGTCCGGGTTTCTAGTAGCAATCTCCTTATCCCATAACTATGTGCCCACATAGGTTACTTAGATATTGGCAGGGGCGGCTCAACGTAATCGGAGGCCTAAAGCGAAATTTCAACTAGAGGCCTAAAATCTAAATAAACTTCATATGCATTATTTTAAAAAAAAACTTACATTTTTAAATGCAAAGTATACTTAATATTTTTTTATAGAGGATTTATTTGATTTCTTTTTCAATTATTAGTTTTAGATAAGATTTTATCAATTCAACGTTGAAAAATATCTTCTTACTCGGGCAATTATTATACGACTTGTTAACATAGAATTTGATTCAAGAAGTTGATAATTTTGTATACTCCACATTCTACTATGCTTGTTGTAATGCTTGAAAATCTAAGAAGAAATAGAAAAAAAATTACAATTCACTTTGCTCAACACTTTTTATTGATTCATATTTTTGATGGAGTATTACTCTAACTTATCAAAAATTTAAAGAAGAGAGTGTAAAAGGAGTTAAAAGAATAAAATAATGTGAATATTAGCGTAGAGAGTGTAAAAAAATAAAACAATTCTTCTTGATTTCTTCTATATAAATGGAATTAAAGAGAATAAAATAATATTTTTGAAAAAATATTATCATAAATAATTAATCTTTTTTTAAAAAAAATTAACACATAATTTATTATTGGTAAAAAATTGAGGCCCCCTAAAATTGGGGGCCTAAGGCCAATGCCTTATTCAAATAAGCATAGAGCCGGCCCTGGATATTGGATCCACCTAATATAAGAGTATGGTTCTACCTTAGACAAGTAGAACAACCCCATTTTGGTGTGGGGTAGACACCGGATTCCATGTTAAGCTAACATGGTCTATGTCGGTTAAGGCTAATTCCCAAAACTAGAATATGATTATGAATTATGAATTATGGTTACTCAAGAATCTTTACTTAGCATGGGTGGGATTATGGGATCTTATTTATGCATTGCACAAGTATACTTTGAGGGTTGTTATGATATGTTTGTTTTATGATATGAGGATCTATGTATGGCTTATTCTCATGATGTGTACTTAGTTTGGATTGTAGCTTGACAGGCCCTTCCAATGCATATGTGACTAAAGGTGGATATTTCGTTGTCCCTTATGATGAGCTAAATATGAGATCCACGAGATGTTCAATATGCATGATGATTTTATCTTTCCTAGGTAATGTTTCTCGTATATGAAGTATGTTTAGATTGGATTGTTGATATAGTTGCCTTCCAGGATATGTTTGACTAAAGGTTTACTTATTGATTATGTTGTGAGTGGGATGTATCACCTATGTATATGGATTATGCCTTGTAAATTCTTGCATTATGTCTATGTGGGAGTTTATGCTTATGACCATGTTATTGTCACTACAGGAAAATGCACTTAATGTTGCCAAACATATTGTAGCTAAATATGAAATTTTTCATAGCTAAACACTTTAGCCATAAAATATTTTTTCGTAGCATTCGTAGCAAGATGTAGGGTGGCTAAAAGTTAGCTACAAACTTTACATGATCCGTGGCTAAGGACTAATACTTATAGCTACAATAAAAATTGTGTTGTAGCTATGATAGTAAAATAATTGCTACGAAATATTTACTTGTAGCAAATATTTTTTCTCTTTTGGCACAACAAATTAAATCTATAAACATACTAAAGCATACTAAATTTAATTTTTTAAGACAAATTTAATTTTCTAAGACAATTGAAAATGTATTGTCTATTTTTGATAATTACATATAAATTTATCTATAACTATCAAAATTCATTTCTACAAATTTAAAATTACTGCCATAAGCATTAATAATCACAAGAATTTTTATAATATAGCTAAAAATTAGATTACAAACAATTTCATTACCATAGATGAAAGGATTTTCTACAAGCTTTGTTAGTAAAAGAAAGTTACATAATATATTCCCAATACATTTTTGAGATTTCAAAATAACTCTCAAGTTACATATAATTACATTTTACAATTTTGAGAATAGTCACAATATACAATTCTTGTAAGACATCTTATTTTAGTCCAAAGCAACATAATTTTCCCCCATCTCTCCAATCTCCTTCCACAATCTTCAATTGTACTTTATCTTGATCAACATCGGTCCCAATTTGCCATTTATATGCTCTTATTCCATATATATGCCTATCAATAATGGTAAAATATTATAGCACCAAAAAAATAATGATTTAGAATTTCAAAGAGAAAAAAAATAGTCTTGAGTAATTTTTCTTACAAAAATATTTAGCAAATGAAAACAAACAAAAAAAAAAAACACAAAGTAAGCAAAGAATTAATCCAACCAATAACTTTTAAACTTCTTAAAACACGTAGATATAGATCTCAATTTTCAGTATCAATTATTAAATTAATACCTAGATATCGATTTTAAAATTCAATACCAATTATTAAATTAATATCTAGGTAAAAAAACATACCTTTAAATTGACAAAAATACACAATTCAATGCAATACTCATTGATTCAAGCCATGAGAGACAATAATCCCTTGCAACAATATAAAATATAATTGTGTATGATAAATTATTTTTGGTTCAATCTTTTCTCAAACCTATACATAATAGAAAATTCAGAGTATATGATTGAGTAAAAAAAATTCATATTGTGAAAGCTTATCTCATTGGCTTGAAGAAGGTCATGTAAAACCTACAAAAGAAATATTAGCATATTATCAAAAATAAAAAATTAAACAAAAAATTGAGATAAGAAAGGGTGAGGGAAGAGGGAGCAGACATAAATGGCGTGGGAAGATGAAAAAGGGTTTCTAGATTTTTGATAAGTGGGAAGGGGGAATAAGCTATTTAATTATGTTTTAAAATTTTAGGGGCAAATTTTGATGTTTTGTAATTTTTAATTTTTTTTTGGCGGGGGGGGGAGAATATTTTGGATCCAAATGGGGAAAGGGAAGGGTGAAGTATGCTAGAGAGATAATTTTGGAAAAGATGTTTGCTTTATTTAAATTTATTATTATCTCTTATTATTATATGTATAAATTTTGCTTCTTTTATTTTACAAATGCTATTATAACTATAAATTTAACAAATACAACAATTATTGTATAAATAGGCTAATCTAGGATTTTTCGAACATGGGCGCATCAAGAAAAATGTATCAAGTGGGAATTAATCCGAACTTACCTAGTGAAATTTCATAAGGAGGTCAAAGAAGGATATGGTATATTCAGATCTTATTACTATCACATGGAGGTAGAGAGAATGTTTAAGGGAGACAATCGACTCATATTAAATGTACACATTAATAAAAATAGTTGTCTCAAATTACTTGTCAATTTATGAAATGAAGATAAAATTAATTACGTTTTCTCAATATTCCTTACAATTTAGTTCTTCTTAAAAGTGTAAACAAGTTTGTGAAGTTTCAGATAAAAAATATTACGGAATAAAGTAGTAAAATTATCCTTCTTATTTATAACCTTATAAGATCGTGTCAAAGATATATAGACAACTAATATGGAATGGAGGAAATAGTGTTTATTTAATTTTATGACCATACTTAATTTTGAATTATTGCTTTTAGTTTGAATTAAAAATGTAAAAAATTATATGAATTCAATATAATTTTATCTACCATCTTCAAAGCTCATATTGTAGTAATATATTGATTATTATTGTTATTATTATTATAATAATAAATTATTATTATAATAATAATAAATTATTATTATTATTATTATTATTATATTGTTATTATTGTATATGAATTTAAAATGATATATGCAATAGAATGTCAAGTTAAAATAGAATACATTAAAATAAAATAAAACAGTCAATATCAGAAAATATATTTAATCTATTTAAACAGAATTGGAGATGCAAAACAATGTTGTGATAGTAAATTTTAATTACCATACAATTCAAGTTTGAAAATTATTTTAAGATAGAGTTTTCAAGAAAAATAATCAATTCAATTTTGTTTGATCTCAACCATGATTTCAAATTCAAGTTAAATTGTTCAACTATAACTATAGTGGAACTATACTTCCAAAACATTTATTTATTTCAATTTGAATTTAAATAGAGATATGAATTTTGAATTATAGTTTTATAGTTTTAACTGAAAATATAAAAATTATATGGATTAAGATATTAAGATTAAATTAAGAAAAAAAGAATTGAATATAAATATAATTTTTTTGTGTATTAATTATATTCAATAAATAATTAATTTATCTGTCTATATTCCAGAATAATTCATATAAAATATGACATTGTTTAATAAAATGTAAATTGATTATACATGTCATTTTATATATAAAAAGTACAGTTACATCAAGTTAATTAGACATAACTTTGATTTATTTTTTCATTTTTTTTATTGTTTTATGAGCTTTGACCTTGAAAGGGCAAAATATGACAATATGCATATTTTATGAAGACTGTGTACATGCTATATGAACACTTTGAGAGTAAAGTGATTATGATTATGATCTAGTTGTTATGTTGTTTGATGATATCCTCATATGCACACCTATGTATGAATATGAAATAATGTGAAAGGTTCTCTCACAATATGATGATTCTAAGGTTGAAAGGCTATTCTCACCTATTGAATCTATAAGCTATAGTATAAGTTATGTTAGATTGAGTGTCAAGACATTATTCCATAAAATATGAATTTAAGTGAAGATTTAGTATGAACTCAATGGGAATTATTCTTTGCACCGATTGCATATGAATATGAGATGGAAACTTTTATGCTAGTTGAGTCTAGCTTCCCAATAAAAGCTTCTACGCTATTTGAGTCCGCCTTTCCAAATGGGTTCCTTCTACACTAGTTGAGTCCGGGTTCCCAAATATGTATCTCATGAGATTGAAACCTTCTACCTTCGTTGAGTCAGGGTTTCTAGTAGCAATCTCCTTATCCCATAACTATGAGCCCACATAGGTTACTTAGCTATTGGATCCACCTAAGCTAAGAGTATGGTTCTACCTTAGGCAAGTAAAACAACCTTTTTTCGGTGTGGGATAGACACAAAATTCCATGTTAAGCTCACATAATATATGTCGGTTAAGGCTAATTACCAAACCTAGAATATGATTATGAATTATGAATTATGGTTACTCAAGAAGCTTTTCTTAGCATGGGTGGGATTATGGGATCTTATTCATGCATTGCACAAGTATGCTTTGAGGGTAGTTATGATATGTTTCTTTTATGATATGATGATCTATATTTATGGTTTATGCTCATGATGTGTGCTTAGTTTGGATTGTAGCTTGAAAGGCCTTTCCAATGCATGTGTGACTAAAGGTGGATATTCATGTGTCCTCTACGATAAGCTAAATATGAGATCAAAGAGATGATCAGTATGCATGATCACTTGAGGTTGCCTGGGTAGTGTTTCTCTTATATGAAGTATGTTTAGATTGGATTGTTGATAAAGTTTCCTTCCATGATATGTTTGACTAAAGGTCTAAGTATTGATTATGTTGTGAGTATGATGTATCTCCTAAATATATGAATTATGCCGTATAAATTCTTGCATTATGTCTATGCGGGATTTTATGCTTATGTCTATGTTATTATCTCTTATGCTCACGTCTTATATTGACTAACGCTTTTGTTTTGATCTTATGGTATTATGCTAGCTAACATATCTAGTACATTTTGTACTAAAGAGTACTCTTGCCTACATTCTTATAACATGTAGGGTTTGGCGATATTGAGTTCCTTTCTTTAGGATAGGTTCCTATAAGAGCAAGGAAGTTGAAGACTTGGTGAGTCCTCATAGCGTCGAGGAAGTGATAACTTTTCCCTTTATGTCTTTTATTTTTGTTTTATACTATTGTATGGGCTGCGTCCCAAAGTTTATTCATGTTGAGTTTAGATGGTTTGATACAAAATATTGTAGACTTCCGCTTGCTTTTATAAAGACTTCGATTGTATGGAAAAAGTTTTAAAATTTCTACATCATTTCTATT
This sequence comes from Solanum verrucosum, assembly GCF_900185275.1. NCBI lineage: Eukaryota > Viridiplantae > Streptophyta > Magnoliopsida > Solanales > Solanaceae > Solanum > Solanum verrucosum. The sequence goes on from NW_026020058.1 coordinate 148,774, forward strand.
ATCTTATGTTCTGATATGCTAATGAGCTTGTACGTGACCCCTTCAGGGTTGAGTACGCCTTGTTACATCTAGGGGGTACCCCTGGGTCGTGACACTTGATGTTTATGCTTTACTTGATCCCGGTGCTATATTGTATTTTGTGACGCCATATGTGGCTATGAAGATTGATGCTCTTCCGGATGTGTTGTTAGATTCCTTTTCTGTTTCCACTCCTGTTGGTGATTCTATTGTAACTAAGAGGGTCTATAGAAAGTGTTATGTTTCCTTTTCTCATAGAGTTACTCTTGTTGACTAGCTTGATATGTTAGACTTTGATGTTATTCTTGGGATGGGTTAGCTGCACTCATGTTATGCTTATATTGGTTGTAGAACTCGTGTAGTCAAGTTTCAGTTCCCGAATGAGCCTGTCCTAGAGTTGACAGGGGGAAATTCTATGCCTAAGGGTCAGTTTGTCTCTTGTCTTAGAGCTAGAAAAATGATTTCTATTTGTTGCATTTACCATCTACTTAGGGTGAGGGATGTGGATTCTGTAACCCCTACTTTCGAGTCGGTCCTCATTATTAATGAGTTTCTGGAAGTGTTCCCAGATGATTTACCCTGTATTCCTCCTTAAAGGGAGATAGACTTCGATATTGACCATCTCCCAGATACGCAACCTATTTTTATTCCTCCTTATTGAATGGCTCTGGCTGTACTTATGGAGTTGAATCAACAATTGAAAGACTTGTTGGATAATGGTTTCATCCGACCGAGTATCTCTCCAAAGGGTGCTCCAGTTTTGTTTGTAAGAATGAAAGATGGTTCTCTTCTTATGTGTATTGACTATCATCAGTTGAATAAGGTGACCATTAAGAATAAGTATCCTCTCCCAAGGATAGATGATTTTTTTTACCAATTTCAAGGAGAAAGGTATTTCTCTAAGATTGATCTTTGATCGGGTTATCACAAATTGAGGGTGAAGGAAGATGATATTCCAAAGATGACTTTTTGAACTCGGTATGGTCATTATAAGTTTTTGGTAATGTCATTTGTGTTGACTAATGCTCCGGTGGCGTTTATGGATTTGATCAATAGGTTATTTAGACAATACCTTGACATGTTTGTAATTGTGTGCATTGATGATATATTGATCAAATTTGAGAAGTGACAATGAGCATATTGATCATTTGAGGATCATGTTGCAAACTCTTAAAGACCAACAACTTTTTGCAAAGTTTAGCAAATGGGAGTTTTGGCTAAGGCCCGTAACTTTTCTTGGTCACATTGTTCACTACAAGAAATCGCTTTATTTAAGACCAATATTTAGGGACGAGTTAATAATCCCGTCTCAGAAAGTACATATATTGGGACGAGATTTTATTTCGGTCTTTAATTTTATATGTTATTGTGAAGGTTCTAAATCTGGTCTCTAGAAAAAGTAGTAACTCGTCCCAAATTAAAACTAATTGGGTCTTAATTAGAAATATATTGGAAGGCGGGAACATATTTTCACCAAAAAATTAGCCGCCTAAAAAATCATCAATTCATTAAAATTCTAAAAGGAAAAGAAAACAAATAAAAGACGCTTCAGTTTTTTCTCAATGAAATAAAAAAGAACCTTATAGCAGCGATCTTCCCTAGCTAACAACCAGCTTCCCTTACAACGATCTTAGAGTACGTAGCTCTTAACCAAAAATCTGTGTTTTCTCAAAACAGAGAAAACACAGGTCTTCCTAGCAGCAAATGCAACCGAGGTCTCATTGATCAGTGTTTCATCTCTGTTTTCTCAAAACAGAGAAAGCAGAGGTCTTCCTAGCAGTGATCTCCACTCAATATATATCTTCTATTCACTCGGATCTCAGGTATGCCTCCACTTCTATGAGTTGATTTAATTTTTCTGTACAGTTGATTTGCTGTTTGTTTTGTTTCAGTTGTAACTCGTCTTGTTTGAGTTCTTGTTCTCTAAGACTGGAAAAAAGATTCAGTTTCGTAGTGTGATATGATGGAAAAAGTGAAGGGGATCGATCAGTCCTTGAAGAAGTATGTGTTCCTAAAGATAAATAATACTGAACTAAACTTGAAAAGCGGCACTAACAACTCAATGAGCGAAAACAATATTAAGAGATAATATAGAGAGTGTTCTGTTCAAGTTGAGAAATCTGTTATGAACTACAAGTGAACTACTAATAGGGCAAGTGAGACAAGTGATTGCAGAATATTACAACTGAATAAGTGAAAAAAAGATAGTTTCATTTGGGTCTGAAACTGATGAAATATGTAAAACACAATAGAACTGATGCAAACTGACCTCCTCTGCTGCTGCACATAGAAGATTGAATGAGTGATAGTTTTGTTTGGGTCTGAAAATTGGAAAGCTTGATAACTTTCAAGAAGATGCATTCTAACAGTTGTTTAAAACATTATTTCAATTTTTTCTAATTGGTTCTCTTATTTCTGTCTACTTGTATATCAGTTGTGCATCCTCTTCTGTGAGTTTTTTTTCCTTCTCTAAATTTAATTTGTTGATTGTTTTCTTCTTATAGCATAGTGTATGGTGTGTGCCTAAAGAATCAATCATATTTTGACGATTAAATTAACATGAGCTGATGAACGATGAAGAAAGCAATAGGAAACTGATGCAAATTACCTCTTGTATGTGATGTACATAGTAGGTAGAAACAACGATAGTTTCATTTGGGTTTCAAAACTTGGAAAACTCAAGATTTTTCAATAGTTGCACCATATTTTTTTCTGTTCTTGTAAAACAGAATCACTAGCTATTTTTGACAAAACTTTAAGCGCCAAATTTTTTATACAGAGAGGTAAACGAAAAGAGCAGCTGAGCTTCATCGATCTTTTTTCTACTCAAAATTGTAGCTGGTTCTAAAAGTTGTCCTAGTTTGAGCTCGATCTTAAGAACGCATTGCAACTGATCAAGGTTGTCACTCTGCCCTAATCTTAACTTTTTTAGCTTAATCTTAGCGTTCCTCTGTACTAATCATTTCTTTTTCTTTGTACATTGCTGCTCTGCTCTAATCGTTTCTTTGTATCATTCCACTACAACTTTTCTCAAAACTGAATTCTCTGATCGAGTTGTTGTGTTTATGTTTTATTGATGTCCTCTGCCCTAATCATTTTTTTCTCTGTATCAGTGCTGCTCTGCCCTAATCATTTCTTTGTATCGTTCCACCCCAGCTTTGCTTGAAACAGAATTCCAGAATGGTTCGTCTTCTGATCGAGTTGTTGTGTTTCTTCCATATGTTTTATTGATGTCGTTATTTTCATTGTTGTGTTCAAGCTACTCTTTTTGTTCTTCCTCTTTTTTTAGCAATAAATAGGTTAATAGTTTTAAAATCTGGTCTCTTTTCTATTGTAAGATTAGTGGGAAGATTATTGGATTGCAATTTTAATAAATAATTCGATTTTGTAAAGTGTATTTTGTGTCTCATGATTTTTTTAACTTTTTTTGAAGTATAACAGCCAAGTAAACTCATTGATTAGGAAACCTGATACTGATCACTGAGAACACTAGGTTCAGAATATTTTAATTGAGTTGCAAGGAAGGTACATTATTTTAAGTGATTCCGGGTCAATCATAAGCACCTTACAGGCTGAATTCACGAGCGAAACGGGTGTATCTGCACCAATTTCACGAGCCAAAATTGATTCCTTGAGCCAATGGTAGTTCAATTCCATAGTTGATTGTACAAATTGAGCGTCTCATATATTGTTTCGAAGAATCACTTCCTGCATAACAGCCACCACCAGTACCTTTCTCACCTCGAAAAGCACCGCCAATTTCAGCTTCATTTGTTGGGATATTTACATTAACGATGCCACAATTACTTCCTTGAGGTTTAATCCACTTAAATATATATTATCTGGATTTAAGGTGAAGATGGAACTACTTAAACCTTGAGGGACAGAGTTGTTGATTTCAACTGCTTCTTCGAAAGTCTTAAACTTCATGCATACAGAACTGGAACAAACAATTTTTCCTTCACAATTTCAGCATTTGAAGAAATTTCAGCAATTGTTGGATGCACAAAATTATCCTCAGATTCTATGCCGAGTGGTGCAAAACTTTCAATTCATTTAAGGCATAGTGCTAAACTGATCACTTTCATCCACAAATCTAACAAATTGACTGCCCCGTTATGTGCCATATTTCTCTATCTATTACAGCCTTAACTCCACTGATTGAGGCATAGTTGGCCCTGAATGTCTTCTGAAACATGTAATCTGTGAAATCAGCTGCCAATGCAAGTCACCTACCAAAATATAGTACATTTAGTAGTATCATCTGAATGTTTTTCACCCGAACCATCAAGTCCTGCCCAGTTGAGCCCAAAATTTTGCTTATTATTAGGCATCAAGGTACCATTCTATACTTGTATTTGTGCAACTGCATAACTAATAAATCGATATATAGTGAGGGAAAATAGTGTTCTGGAGTTTGGACTTATAGCCAATGTAGCATATAGTTGCAATTACTAGTTTTCTTGATTTTTTTCTTTATGCATTTGTTTGAGGATGCGACTAAGTCATTCTTAACTTTATGAGAAGTTAGTTATGAGCCAAGACGTTTTAATCACAAGCGACTACAAACAAGAATTTTTTTTAATAACAAACGACTATTTTGTATAAGTACAAGGCTATAGAAGATTACATGTTTTAAGATGAGTAATCTTTTATGTTTCTTAGTGCAATCTGATTATTATTTTTTGTTAAAAAATGCATTTCATTCATTTTTGGAGTCCAAAAAGTCATGGGTGATAGTGAGTTGTACAATAAGCCTCCCTATCAGATAATTATATACTCCATCTTATCTTATCTTAAGATGAGTTAAATGAAACACCATGAATAATGTCTTTAGACAAATAGTATAAGTTTTAACTAGTGGTGTATCAATCATAACACACATTTCTGTTTTGTGCATCTAATTATAACAAGTTGTATTGATCTTAGTATTTTTCTTATCCTTTATCTTTTTTAATCTAGCTTTTTATGTACTATTCAAGGTTATGGCTCCTAATAAGCAATGATGCAACTAGTGGACCATCGGCTCGATGAAACCTATTTAGTAGGTGTGCAAAAGTTTTTGGATTATGCTTTTGAAAGAACAGTAGAAGAATATGAAATACGATGTCCATGTGTCAAATGTTACAATACAACTTTAGGAACTCGTAAAATGGTTGAGACACATTTGCAGGTATATGGAATAATTAAGAATTATACTTTTTGGTATCACCATGGAGAACGTTTGGGTGAGCCATTGTCAGAATCTGAATCTGAATTTGAATTTACATTTCGAGATGGTGTTGAAGTAGAAGAATGTGAGAGTGAGGATGAAGTAGAAGAACTGTTGAGAGATTTATATCCTAATCTTAATGGAGGAACTACAGACGCTGATGGTGATGATTTACTTGAGGAGGAACCAAATGTTCAAGCAAAAAGATTTTACAGCCTATTGAAGGATTTCGAGCAGCCACTATATCAAAATTCCAAAGCTTCAAAGCTTTCCTCGTTGATTAAATTGCTTCACATCAAAAGTATGGGTCGTTGGAGTAATGCTTCATTTACAATGTTATTGAAAATGTTGAAAGATGAGTTGTTGCCTGATGCGCTAATTTCCAAACTCATATTATGAGGCAAAGAAGATAATCAAAGAACTCGGCCTTTCTTATAACAAGATTGATGCTTGTACTAATGATTGCATGTTATACTGGAAGGAGGATAGCCAACTTGATTCTTGCAAAGTTTGTGGGGCATCAAGATGGAAGATAGATACACATAGCGGGGAAACAAGGAATAAAAAAGGAAAAAGGATAGCATTAAAGAGCTTACACTATTTTCCTTTAAAGCCTAGACTTCAAAGGTTGTTTATGTCTACAAAGACATCTACTCTTATGACATGGCATAAGGATAAAAGAGTTGATGATGGAATATGAGGCACCCAGCTGATTTAATGGCATGGAAGTCATTTGATGAACTTCATCCTTCATTTGTTGTCGAGCCTCGTAATGTTCGACTTGGACTTGCTAGTGATGGATTTCAGCCATTCCGAAATTCAAAAACCTCACATAGCATTTGGCTGTGGTTCTTATTCCTTATAATTTACCTCCTTGGTTGTGCATGAAACAAGAAAATTTTATTTTGTCAATGCTTATTCCTGGTCCAAATGGCCCAGGAGATGCAATTGATACATATCTTCAGCCTTTAATAGAGGAATTAAAGGAATTGTGGGAGGTTGGTATTGAGACCTATGATGCGTCAGCTAAAAAGAATTTTAAGTTCCATGCTTCTTTGTTGTGGACCATCAATGACTTTCCAACATATGGAAATTTATCTGGATGGAGTACAAAAGGAATATTGGCATGTCCATGTTGCAATAAAGACACTTCATCAACTCGATTGTCTAATGGTAAGAAGCAGTGTTATATGGGGCATCGACGTTACCTTCCTCATAATCACAAATGGAGGAATGAGAAGAAGTCATTTGATGGTACAGAGGAGAGAAGACCCCCGCCACAAATGTGTTCTGGTAATGAGATACTTAATCAAGTGCAGGATCTTGAAGGGCTACAATTATCAAAGGATCCAAAGAAAGGAAGAAGATATCACATGCAAATCGAAAGGATAATTGGAACAAAAAAAGTATCTTTTTTGAACTTCCATATTGGAAGAGACTCTTGTTGCGACATAATTTGGATGTAATGCATATTGAAAAAAATATATGTGATAATATTATGGGGACAATCATGAATGTCAAAGGAAATACCAATGATACAATTAAAACTCGGTTTGATTTGCAAGAAATGAACATTAGGCTAGAATTGCACCCTATCCAAAAAGGGGAGAAAATTGAAGTTCCAACTGCATGCTACACATTGTCTCCCGAAGATAAGCACAAGTGATGCCTTTTCCTAAAGAATCTAAAGGTTCTTGATGGATTTTCATCTAATATTTCCCAATGTGTGAACCTGAAAGATCACAAGATATCTGGGTTGAAAAGTCATGATTGTCATGTTCTTCTGCAACATCTACTCCCTCTTGCACTTCGTGGTATGTTGTCCAAAGAAGTGTGTGAACCTCATATTGAGTTATCTTTGTTTTTTTGTATTCTTGGATCAAAGGAGTTAAGAATTGATAACTTGGAACATATTGAAGCTCTAATTCCCATTACACTTTGCAAGTTAGAAAAGATCTTTCCTCCTTCATTTTTCGATGTCATGGTTCACTTACCTATTCATTTAGCTACTGAAGCTAAGATTGCTAGACCGATTCATTATCGATGGATGTATCCTATGGAGCGATGGCTATATTTTCTAAAATCTTTCATCGGTAATAGGGCATGCCCGGAAGGTTGTATTGCAGAGGGCTACATTGCAAATGAATGTATGAGCTTATGTTCAAGGTATCTACATAGAATTGACACAAAATTTAATCAATCTGAAAGAAATTATGATGGGGGTTTAAAGCAATCTAATGGAGGTTTATCACTATTCTATCAACCTGGAAAAACTCTAGGAGCTAAAACTCCATTTGAGCTTGAAGCAGATGAATTAGAACAAGCACACATACACATATTGAAGAATTGTTTGAAGTTTTACCATATCTCGAGTATGGAGAATTATTTCATATCTTCTCATTATTATTTCCGTAGGATTATTTATTTTTTATATGAAATTTATGGTTCACTTCAATTTTGTAAAGAGTTTGCACAAACTCATGAAAATGCTCACCACCTGTCTGATGTAGAATGGAATCGACTATTTATTGAATGGTTTAAAGATAGGGTGAGTAATACATAGACATAAAAGTTGAAATTTTAATATTGTAATACTCATTATAAATAATCATCCTAATCTTGATGATAGGTTGCACAATTGCATAAAGGAGATTGTAGTCGTATCATGGAATATATGCTCTCACTTTCACGCGGTCCGACATGATATTCGACGCATTCTAATGGTTACATTGTTAATGGATATAGATTTCATGTAGAAGATTATGATAAAAAGTTAAAGACTCAAAATTGTGGTGTCGTTGTATTGGGTGAGAATGATAAAGATAGTGAGAACCTTGATTACTATGGAGTTTTAACAGATGTGATTGAGTTGCAATTCGTCATGGATAGAAGAGTGGTTTTATTTCGTTGTAATTGGTTTGATGTGTGTGATGAAATAAAAGGAGTTAAGAAAGATGAGTATGATTTTGTGAGTGTTAATCCCGATAGATTCTTGAAAACAAATGAGCCATTTGTTTTAGCGGACCAAGCATCTCAAGTGTTTTATGCTAATGATAATTCCAACAAAGGTTGGCAAGTAGTGAAGAAGACTCAACCTCGTGATTCCTATGAGATTGTGGAACAAATGGATGATGATATTGTAGAGTTAGGAAGTCCTTCACAAAAGAAACGTAAAAGAACTAACGAGGTGAAGTATATTTTTATGAATTAATATATTCATTGTTACACTGTACGATGACATGATTTCTTTTATTCCTACATTGTCTTAAATTTTTGCTTATTACTTTTTATATTTGGCTCGTTTTGCAGGTTCAAGATGAAACCATTGAAGACTGAAAAAGAGGCTGACTCATCTATGAAGAGTACTATTAGATATACATTTGTCGCGCCTGGTGCTATTGGAAAGGGACTAGGACGAGGGCTTTAATCTTTGGCTGAGAGAAGAGACTTATCAACTAAGAGTTTTGTGTCTCAATCTAGTGATCTGGTTAATGAGTACATGCAAGAAATTGAAACAAGTAAGATATTTTAAATAAACTGTTCAAAGTTGATAGTAATAGCTCATATTATGTAGCCGTTGTTATTTCTTACAGCTTCTTGATCTCAAAAGGAATATTCTAAAGTATTAATAATATGATTTGCCTTATCCATGTTATGTAGGGAAGGGTCGAGGGCAAAGACTTACAAACTCTAGTGTGTTAACTAGTCAAGGAATGACAATGATACCTAAGAACTCCATTGATCTTGAGAAAGAGAACAAGCAAATTAACCGTTCAGCTCATGCATCGACTAATCTAGGTAAGCAATACACCCAAGAAGACAAGTAAGATTTTTGAAAATTTGCTATGTTTTGAAATAAAATTTCAAGTATCTTATGTGTACATTCCATTTGTATTTGCTTGGAAACTGTTCTTGGTCTTGGGACTCGTTAAAATGTATCATACTTTTATCACTTTTCTGGCCTCAAGCGAGTCGATAGTGAAAAGTGAGACCTTGTTATATTTTTTTATATAATGCTCTGTTTTTTTTCTGTCTCAAAATCTAATCTTCTCTTTGAGCCGTTGTTATTCCTTACAGCTTCTCGCTCTCTAAAGAAATATTCTTAAGTATTAATTATATGATTTGTTTTCTCCATGTTATGTAGGGAAGGGTCGAGGACAAGGACTTACAAACTCTACTTTGTTTACTAGTCAAGGAATGATAATGATACCTAAGAACTCCATCGATCTTGAGAAAGAGAACAAGCAAATTAACCGTTCAGCTCATGCATCGACTAATCTAGGTAAGCAATACACCCAAGAAGTCGAGACAAGTAAGATTTTTGAAAATCTGCTATGTTTTCAAATAAAAGTTCCAAGTTTGTCTGTAATATCTTTGAACTATTTTCAGTTTCTTACTTTCCAGATGTAGCAGATCGTAGCTTCCCAAAGAGCAACCACAACTTCGATCAGTCTTAAACTTCTTCTAGTTAAAGAAGAGAATGAAACATGCTTGATATGCTGAAACATTTATTCATATTTTCACACCTCCAGCTTATGTGAACAATAAAATTAGTAGTAACACTTACTTTTATAAATGTCACAAATTTTTCCTATTTCATGGCTGCATCAATTTTTTTCTCTACTTTGTATTCCTATGTCATGGATGAAACACTATTCTAATGTATTGGTAATATGATGTGATTTCTCCAGGTTCTACAGGGAAAGGGCGCGGACAAGGACTTAAAAGCTCTACTTTGTGTACTAGTCAAGGAATGGGAATGAAATATAACAACTAGATGACTTCTTAATCTAAAGTGGGATGTATCAACAAGAGTGCTCTTTATGCTAATCAGCATATTAAAACTCCTCCTATAAGCACAAGACCAAATTCGACCATGTCGTCTAGTCAAGAAATGCAAAGAATGGATAAATCGATTCTTGAGAAAGAGGATATGCAAACTAATCTTTCATTGCCTCCATCAATTGATCAAGTTATGGAACATTCTCAAACAACTGAAAAAGGTACGATATTTTTAAGCCATATCTTATTAGTTTGTAAACCTAAATTTGATTGCTATAGTTTTTGCTAAATTATGCACCGTAGGTTCATCAAATCCTACAAAGGTAAGAAGAGTTCGAGGGAGCAACATGTTAAAAGAAGTTGCTTCACTTGAAAATGGAGAAAAGATGAAAGTAACATTTTACAATAATCGAACTGTTGGAACAAATAACAAATTTTTTTCGAGGCATTTGGGAAAAATTGTTCGTGACCGTAATATATGTCCGTTGGGAGTAACCGCTTGGAGTGATATTAAGCAAGAGAAGTTAAATCACATGTGGGCAGCTATTGAGGTAACAAATTTAAACTTCATTCAAATCTTTCATTAACATAAGTTTCACACCATTCTCATGTGTTACTGAAATCTTATTTACTCGAGATATCGAATAGAAAAGTGGCATGGTACCTCTATCTAATAATATTTTCAAGGTGACAAGGATCTGCCTGTAATATTGATACAACAAATGTGTTATTGTTCTACGAGCTCTTTAGTCCCAGAAGCGAAAAGCGAGACTTCAGTAACAACGGGAAAAATATTTGTTTTGCAATTTCCCCTGTTTTGTTTTTTTCCTTTTTTGCAATATAATCTTTGATCTGATTTTTTCTTTCAGTTTTGCAATTCTTTTTCTCTGCTTTGTATTGCTTTCTCTGTTATGCTCAGTAACTTTACATCCATATTCACAAAAGCAACAGTAACATTACATTGCTCTCTTAGGCAATATCAGTACAGTAGACCACTAAGAGTGTACTCTAATTAGAAGTGAGTTTACCTGTTGTACTCGACCTGCATAAGACAGGTTTTTAGAACCCCATGTGTTCACTCTACTACTCATCTTGTTAATTAAATCTTCATAATCAATTGAAGAGAGCCTTTTTGCTGATATACAGATACCCAAGTATTTAAACTGTAGTTTCCCTTGCTCATACCCTGTTAGTCCACTCTATTTATTGCTTAAAAGTTAAATGAGGAGTGTTCTAAAAAGAGAGACAAGTAATCCTTAATCTTACACAATTAACATCCTAAATAAATGAGGATAGTAAAAGAACTACATCTAACGAAAATTCTTGTCCCAATTTTTGTAGCACAAATTTGAGGCTTTTGACATGAATGATCATCGTGATCATATCTTGGGTTGGAACAATTGGTTAAGTGTATTACTAGGAAACAACCTAGAAGTTTGTTACGGCACGAAATGCCTTATGTTTTAATAATTTTGTTATAATTATTCTAACTGAGCTTATTGTTTCACAAATACAGGCAAGAAGCATCAGAAATGCAACAAACCGATCTAAGCTAAAGATGCTTCATCATATTGGTAGCAAACCTATTCGAGAGATTATTTATCAAAAGGTATTGTTAAAAAACTATTTTCCTTGATGGAGTATTTACGAGGTTTGTGTTGTTATTTGACATATTTGACTTTGATGTAAAGGGTGGGAAAGATGGCAATCCACCAGATTTGGCGTCTATTTTCTTTGAGACTCGTAAGAAAGATAACAAGCTTGTTGAACCTGAAGGAATTGAAAAACATGTACGTTTGGTAAATTCAATAAGTTAATCTCTTGAAATTGTTAAGTGTTTTGATAGAAAATGTCCTTTTATATATTTTGTAGGCTCAACTTGAGGAAGTGGTTCAAGAAGATCCATCTCTATCTAGTATAGAGATTGTTGAAAAATGTTGTGGACCACAAACTCGTAGCCATGTATTTGGATTTGGGAGTGGAGTAAAGGCGAAAGATTTGAAAGGTGGAGCTTCTTCAAAGGCTGATCTATTGTCCGCTCTACGTTCAACTCGAGATGATAACAAATTCTTGAATGAAGAAAACAAATCCTTGAATCCGGAAAACAAATCCTTGAATGATCGCTTGTCTACCTTAGAAAATGAGATGAAAGAAATAATGAAAATGAAAGAATTATTTGCTGCTCAACAATCACATGTTCCACCTACAATATCGCCTATTTCAACTGAATGACAATTGTTCTGCTGACCAAGTAAGTAATAATATACCCGACTTTATTCTATTCCTGAGATGATAGTTCTGCCTCAATCTCTCTACGATGTCCTCATCCTCGTTATGAATGGTTTGGCTTCTCTTTTTTCAAGTGAAAGATGAAATACCTAAATGATATCATCAAGATTCTCTTCTAGAGAAGTTACAGACTAAGCATCCACAACCTTAAATAGGTCTCATATAAGTTCACTGCCATACATAATAGCAAACAATAGTCTGTACGACGCAAAACTAGCAGTACCCAGTTCCGAAGTTCCACATCCCTTATATTTATAGATAGAAACTGTTGGGAAGATCAAGAGAAAGTAAGTTTGCATAATCAAGGATTGTTTTACCACAATGAAAGAACTTGCTCCTATAAAGTTTTGTGTATATTGTTCTTGAGTTGTAATAGTTTGCTTTGAGTTGTTTTTAAGTGATTGTAGTAGCTGTTGTTTTGTGTTTGTGAGGTACTTGATTCATTCATTCCAGAGAAGAGTTAAGAGGTTAGAAGTTGGGATTGTTGTCAACAGTTCTCTACGTGTTAGAAGGGAGGTTGTAAACCATAAATTGCTACAGTTTAGTTGAGTTTTTGGAAAATCTTACAGAGGTGAGTCGTGGTTTTGCCTTCCTTGACAAAGGAACTTTCTGCTCAAAGAACGTGATTCTCGGAGTACATAGATCACAACCAAACTAAATATGATAAATAAGCTTCACTATCATACTGGTTTAAATGATATTCAGTCATTTCATGAGTATATTTTTTGAGTTTCAATGCTCATATATGGTATGAAAATTAGCATTATAATTGTTGGATGAATAGAATCAATATTTGCTCATTTCAAAGTATTTCAAAGCTAAAAATAGACTAAAGGATTAAGAATTTTAATATTGTTGTCTCCAGCTACAGATCAGTCATTCAACTCTTGTCCCTGCAAATGCCTATGAAACCAAACCTGTTGGTATATATCTTCTGACTTAGATCCACAACCAGCACAATGTTTTCATCTATTATCCATATGTACTTTCTTGTCATTGCTGATTATAATACTGATCTATTCTCATTGCTTTTATTTTTGTAATTACTAGTCTACATTAGACTTGTTCTCAAGTTCTGCTTGTTCTTTTTCCTGGTTCCACTGCTCTATTCTTGTACGCCTCACATCGTTGCCATCCATAACTAGACATAATAGTGGGTCTCATGTGGAGCCTCGAACATCAATCGCCTGATACATATTTGTGAATGCTTTCTCAAGTTAGTTCTAGATGATGTTTTCACACAAGAGATTTCTGCCCTGTTGTTTTGTTTATAGCAATTGTGTTTGCCTAGCTTATTTTTCATTCCTACTCGTCTCCAAAGCTATTAAGTCTGTTGTTTCTATTATGAGACAAATGTTATGTATTTAAGTTGTAAATCTTCAAAATAGATATTGGATTCTCGGTTAATGCATCTCAAAGTTTTCTAATAGATATTTTCTTATTTTCTAGCAGCTTTTGTTGATGTTTCTGGATGGCAATTGATGAAGATCGGAACTTTAATTTTTTTTGCCTAGCCTTTGTTCATTCTCCAGTGCAAGATACAAGTTTAGAATAAGATGAATGAGCTCACTATTAGTTTGCTACAAATTTTATGCAAAACTTGATGTCATAGTCTAACTCGGATGTTAGCTATTTTTTTTTGGTTAAGGAAGTATTGAAACTAATATCATGGATGTAAACTAGTTTATTCTAATTAATCGCTCTCTTTACATATATCTTCTTCTCTCTGTCTCTTCTCTATATATATATACATATATATCATTTTTTTGTTGCGAAAATTTTAGTAGCGATTTGATATTTGTTGTAATGTATATTAGTGGTCAATCCAGGACAAGAATTATTGCTGGTCTCTAAAGGTTAATCTATGACGACCAGGCTTGTTGCACGTCTCTATTGGATAATCTAGACCAAGAAATGATGCTCGTCCCTAAAGCTATTCTAGGACGGGGTTGTTGATAGTCGCCAAAGCAATTCTAGGACGAGGTTGGTGATAGTCGCTAATGTATTTCTTGGACTAGATAGTACTCGTCTATAAAGATATTCTAAGGCCAGCTCTTTAATGGTCGCTAGAGATTACTAGGACCAGATCTATATCGTCTCTAAATATTATTATGACTAGTTTTTGGTAGTCGCTAATGAGTTTTACCGACCTGGAAAAAGTATTTCCCAAAATATATTTGGTCTAATTGAGACCATAAATACCGTCTCTGAAGGTGTTTCGCGACGAGATTGGATCCCCGTCCCAAAACCTTTTAGCGACTGGTTTTTTTGTCTCGTTGCTGTTGAGCGATAGCGAAGGAAGCTTTTAGGACGGGTGGCGACCAGATTTTTCAGGTCTCAAATGCTCGTTTGGGACCAGATTTCGACTTTGAGGGACCATATTTCCCTTCCTTAGAGACTTTTTTTTTGTAGTGGTTTCAAGTAAGGGTATTGAAGTAGATCCTAAGAAGACGAATATGGTCAAAAGTTGGCCTAGACCTCTAACTCTTTCAGTTATTAGATGTTTCTTGGGTTAAGCTGGTTACTATAGAAGATTTGTTAAGGGTTTATCTTCAATTGCCCTCCTTTGACAACCTTGACTGAAAAGAAGGCTAAGTTCATATAGTCTAGAGAGTGTGAGAAAAGTTTCCAAGAGTTAAAGGATAGACTTACGTCCACTCCAATATTGACTTTACCCGTAGGTACTGATGGTTTTGTTGTTTATTATGAAGCCTCGGGAATTAGGCTAGGGTGTGTGCTTATGCAAAATGGGAAAGTCATTGCCTGTTTCTCAAGGCAACTTAAGATCCATGAGAAGATTTATCCTACCCATGACCTTTAACTAGCAGCGGTTGTTTTTGCCTTAAAGATTTGAAGGCATTATTAGTATGGTGTGAATATAGATGTGTTTACCGACCACAAGAGTTTCCAATATGTTTTTAATTAGAAATATCTAAATCTTCACCAAACAAGGTGGCTTGAGTTATTGAAAGATTATGACATGAGTGTTCTCTATTATCTCGGTAAAGCTAATGTGGTGTCGGATGCTCTTTGTCAGTTAGCCATGGGTAGTGTTGCTCATATTCAAGAAGGTAAGAAAGAGGTTGTTCGAGATGTTCATAGATTGGCCTGATAAGCTGTCCAGTTAGTGGACTCCATCAAGGGTGTTGTTATGGTTCACAACGGCTCGAAATCATCTTTTGTGGCGGATGTGAAAGCCAAGCAAAGTCTTGATCAAATTTTGGCCGAATTGAAAGAAGTGGTGCTTAACAAATCCATTGAGGCTTTATCGCAAGGGGGAGATGTTGTAGTTAGATATCAATGTCATTTGTGTGTTCCAAATGTTCGTGACTTGAGGGAACAGATCTTGTAGAAGTCTATAGTTTGCGGTATTCCATTCACCCGGGAGCCAGCAAGATTTACCATGATTTGTGGGATGTCTATTGGTAGAATGGGATGAAGAAGGATATTGCGGGATTTGTGGCTAAGTGTCTGAATTGCCAACAAAGGAAAGTTGAGCATAAAAAACCAGGAGGTTTGTCCCAAGATATTAGCATTCCTACTTGTAAGTGGGAACATTTGAATATGGACTTTATTGTTGATGTGTCTCGCAACCAGCGACAACATGACTCGATTTAGGTTACAGTAGATCGAATGATGAAATCAGTTAATTTCCTTTCCTTCAAGGTTTCCTATTTGCCGGAGGACTATGCCAAGTTGTAGTTGAGAGAAATGGTAAAGTTTCATGGAGTGCCTTTGTCCATTATTTCCGATCGTGGTACCTATTTCACTTCTCAGTTTTTGAAGTTCTTCCAAAAGGGTCTTAGTACACGGGTTAAGCTTAGTACAACCTTTAATCCCCAAACCGATGGGCAGGCGGAGCGTACTATTCAAACATTGGAAGATATGTTAAGAGCTTGTGTGATTGATTTTAAAAGTAATTGGGATGACACTTTGCTATTGATTAAGTTTGCTTATAACAATAACTATCACTCGAGTATTGATATGGATCCATTTGAGGCATTATATGGTAGGACTTGTAGATATCATATATGATGGTTTGAGGTGGGTGAATTTTCTCTCATAGGTCCCAAGTTGGTACATGAGGTCATAGAGAAAGTTCGACCTATTAGAGAAAGGTTGAAAATGGCTCAAAGTCCACAAAAGTCATATGCCGATATAAGAAGAAGAGATCTTGATTTTGACGTTCATGATTGGGTTTACTTGAAAATATCACCCATGAAGAGTGTAATGAGGTTTGGTAAGAAAGGGAAGTTTAGTCCCTGATATGTAGGCCCATATCAGATTTTGAGACGTGTTGGTAAGGTTTCTTATGAGTTAGAGTTTCCAAATGAGTTGGCATCGGTGCATCCAGTTTTCCATGTATCTATGTTGAAGAAATGTGTTGTTGATACGACATCCATGGTTTCCTTTGAAGGTTTGGGAGTTAAGGAGAATCTTTCTTATGAGGAAGTTCCGATTGAGATTTTAGACCGGCAAGTGAAGAAGATGAGAAATAAAGATGTAGCTTATGTGAAAGTGTTGTACAGGAATCAGTTAGTTGAGGGTGCTACTTGGGAGGCCGAGGCCGATATGATGTCCTGATATCCTCATCTCTTTTCTTCTAATCCTACTCTATCTTGAGGTAATTAGTTCCTCATGGTTTGTTCTTTATTTTGGAGTCATGTGTCTTATATGTTTCTATGATTTCCTTAATATGCATGATTTATGAAAAGTTCAAGTTTTGAGAAAATGAGTCAATTCGATTAATTTCTACATGTTTATGTGCACATGAGTATAAATTGTATGTAGACTACTTGATATGATGTTATGAGCATGACTTTAGCTTGGAGTTTATGTTTCCTCCTCGGATATATACATTTGAGTATGTTGTTAACTTGGAGTTGATGTTTCCTCCTCGGATGTTATCTTGGAGTTGATGTGTCCTCCTCGAATATGTGCATTGCATGCATGATGGGCTGTTAGATTTAGTTTCACTCCTCTTATGATGTTTTAATAATGTCTTAGCTTGGAATCGATAGTTCCTCTTCGGTTGTGTGCATCTAGATGAAATTGCATTGTAGGTTGGGTTGTTAGTTCCTCTCCTACTCTTTTCATACTAGCTTGAATCTCATTCGAGGACAAATGATATCAAGGGGGAGATATTGTAACACCCCGGATTTGAAACAGGGCAATATGGCAAAACTCAAAAAGCTGTAGGTGCCAACCACGGATGCAAACCACGGCTCGTGGGTAGGGTCTGTGGACTGTCACCCCATGATCCTTAGAATGCGTAGGACCACGGCCTTACCAATGGACCATTTATGAGACCACGATCCGTGGTTGGGGCCTATGGTTCACCGGCCCAAATTTAGGCTACTGACCACGAAGGACGGTCGTGCAGGACGACCCCTCGTCCTGACCACGGCCCGTCGTCAGTGGTCTGTGGATGGTGGCTAGCAGTTAAGTTCAGGGGTAGTTAAGTCTTTTTATAATTAATTAACTCCTATACTACTTCGTTTTGCCCTTCATTAAGACTCATATATAAGTGTTTCCCAACCCTAAAATTAGTTCATTCACTTTATTCTCTCCAAATTAACCAAAAGGAAGAACTCTCCAATAATTCTCTCTAAAAAGCTTGAAGAAGAAGGATTGAACGTAGGTTTCAAGTCAAGTCTCAATTCTCCCATTGAAGATTAGCAATTTGCTTCAAGGTATGTTGGTTTTATCCATGGATTCCTTCCATTCATGGAATTCCCAAATTCCTCAATTCCCAAAGTTAGAATTCCCCAATTGAGTTAGGTTTTTCTTTTATTGTTATGGATTCTCTTCATTATTGATTTAAATGATTGAATTATGATCTCTTATGCTTGAATTGATCAAATACTATGATTTTATGATGATTTCCCCAATGAACCCATGAAATCCCCATGTTTTCAAGTTATGATCAAATGCTGTGGGATTTTGATTATAAAGGATAGTTTTATGAAATTAATCATGTATTGATAGAGTTACATGAATTTATGATTAAATCCATATCTAACCCATGTTTTCTAAATTTTGATAATTGAAAGTGGGTTTTGAACCTTGAAAGGTAAATTATGGAATTATGCATGTTCTGATGAATTTTGTGCAAATGATTTATGAATGTTTTGGGAGTAAAGTATCAATGATGATGATGTTGATGTCTTATTGAAAGGATTTCCTCATATACATATAAAATCAAGATGTGGAAGGTTTTCTCAAATAAAAAAAGAGTCTAAGGTTGAAAGGTTTTCCCACCTAATTCAATCAAAGATTAAGAGTTATCCTAATGAAACCTAGCTTATATTGGTTATTGAAATATACCTTTCCATCGATGATGACTTAGCGTAGATTGGTAATATGTCATGCCATTCCATGGATAGTAAGAACAAGGAAGAAATGACTATTTGGTGGGTTTATGCTTAGCACCGAGAGGATATTGAGATGGAAGCTCTCCCATTTGAAGAGGCCGAGTTTCTAGAAGCAATCTCCTTATCCATTACCAGTGCCCCCATAGGATGATTGACTATATAGACATTAGCTAGTAGATCCACTTTAGCTCAGATTAATGGTCCTTACCTTTGCAAGTAGGACAACCCTTTTTGGTTGGGAGACACCGGGGGATGATGTTATAACTCACATAGTCTCCATGTTGGTTAAGGCTAATCCCCCACATTAATAATGAACTAAGGTTACTTTAAGAAATATCTTATATGTGTTCAAAGACTTAAATGATGTTAGCTTGCATTAACCATGGTTTTATGACTTATGTTTTCTAACCCTTTTATATCATGTTTTAGCTTGGCCAATTGAATGTCATGAAATGTCCCCTTTTAGCATGATTTAAATGTTTTATACATAGCTATCATACTTGGTACATTGTTTTGTACTAACGCATACTCTTGCTGATATTTCCCCAGATGTAGGGTCCGACAGTCAAGTTTCTCTGTTTCGTGTCTAGTGGTTGATTTCGAGGTTCCCGAGCTTTGGTGAGTCTTCGTGCTTCGAGGATGGACTTTCACTGTTTCAGTTTACTTCTTGTATTTTAGTTTTGGACATGATGTACGGGCTAGGCCAAATTTCATTCGATTGTATTAGATGGCAATTAAGAAAAGTGTTTTTGTAACACCATGTATTCTACAAGTACTAGTTCTATTTATATGTCGCTTATAAATTACCTTGTGGTAAAGTTATGGAGTCGGTTTCCTATGCGACTAGTGACAATAAAATATGTTTAAAGTGAATTGCCCGTAGATTTTGATGCGACCCGATTAAGTTGAGGTCGATGGAAGTATTTAAACTTGAGATCATAAGGTGGTATTTGAGTCTAAAGTTTAAATTGACATAGTGTATATAAGTTTTAAGTTAAGTTAAAGGTATTAAGGTTTCGAAATGGAATAAAATATTGAGGTGCTTGCTTGACTTAACTAAGCTAGTAGGTGACAAGTAGGTGCATCATCTACTTTGACTTATTGGCCAGCCCAAAGGACCAAGTAGGTGCATCACCTACTTTGACTTATTGACCAACCCAAAGGACCAAGTAGGTGAATCACCTACTAAGACTCTTTTTCCCATGTAATTAGGCCAAGTACACTACCACCAACTTGCATTAATCTGGCACAAGTTGATTAGAATAATAAGGGGAAAATGGATAGTCAAGGCCCAATCTTTCCAAGCCCACAAGAAATAATTTGAATGGAAAAGTAGGTGCATCACCTACTTAAATGTGTGGCCTAAATTAAAGACACATGTTGGTTGCAAATGAAGTACAATACAGGTGGAAAAAGGCCCAAGGGAAAAATCTAAGTAGGTGGGTCACCTACTTGACAGATTATGGCCCAAAATGAGTGAGCAAGTCGACCAAAGGAGGTCCCTTTAAAAGGGATTGATATCAGATTTTTCCAACCATTTTTACTTTGACAAAAAATCTGATTTCTAGAGCTTTCTCTCTTTTCTCTCTTAGATTCATACATCAGCCATTAAATACCATTAGGGTTCTTGAATATTAGGGAGTTCAAGCTGTTGGAAGGTATAATTTAAGACAAGTTAAGGAGGTAAACCTTTACCTTGAAGAATCCATGTCTTAGCAAGTGGTAGTTCTGTCCTGCAAGGTAAGCTACTGCAATTTTCTCCCTCTTGTGATTGACTTAATTAGGACACTTGCTATGTGTTAGTGAGTTGGAAATTATTACTTTGACATGGTGATTAGTGCATGTTGGGACAACTATGGCATGGTGATTGTTACTTTAAAAGTTATGGTAGTTCTTCAAGTGCTGGTGATCAGACACCATGATTCATATTGGTTCTGTTACCTTATTATATTTAAGGAGTGTTTTATGTATGTTATAATAAGGGATGTGATTGCCTGTACGGGGAAGTTATGGAGACATTAAAGGACTTAAATATTCCAGGGAGTTTTGGGGAGGACCTGATACGAAGGTTGTACAATATATAGATCCGATTAAAGAGAAAGGGAAGGAAAGAAAACACTGGGTAAATAAATTGCATGCTTACTGCTTGATTACTATTTGGGTGAGATCAAGTAGCTCAAATTGATTGATTAGCTACTAATACTAGTCTTACAACTTATTTTGTTGTAGAGTAGTGATTTAAAGAGAAGGAGTTGAAGTCGTACATTTTGAATTGTATAGCAAGGTACGTAAGGCTATTTGATTTCCTATTTCTTTGGCATGAATCCAACACTTGCATTCAAAAAGTGAGCTTTCTAAGTGCCCTTGGTAGTGACTGATCCATAGTTGCAGTTCCTACTCCCTAGAGCATTAAAGTGAGCACTCTAATATGAGTTTGTTACTAAATGTACATGCTTACACTACCAAGTATTAACATGCAAGGTTTAAACTTGTTTTATCGTCAAAGTACCCTTGGCACGTATTTCCTTTATATAAATCAAAATGATCCCATATTACACATGGTACATATGTTTATATGTTAGATATACAATCTGCCCATATCATGCCAACTTGCTTCAATTTTCTATATATATATGGCATATTGTCACATGTTCATATGTTCCCTTTATTGGTTATTACTCCCATTGTGTTACACTATAATGTCAGCCCACAAGATCTCTACTTGCTCTATTGTACATTTTATATGAACATACTTGGAATATGTATCCGTCCTTAAGTTTAATCTGCCCACGTTCTCCCTTGGTTCCATTTCATGTATACCTTGTATTTGATATTAGTTAGTGAGTATTCGGCTACCATAAATAGTTCAAATCTCTTAGCTGAATGTTAAATGTCTTCATTTTATATGTGCTTCAATTTGAGATGTCAAAATATTTACTTAGTCATATAAGCTCTAAGTATTACACGTTCATGTCACATTTGCTTCCCATGTCAATGTTATTGTCGTAAGTCCATATTCATATGTCTTCTACTACTGGTCCATAGTTCCAAATTTCAACAATGATTATGACCAGAAAAACAGCAATCCCAAAAGAGTTATTATCAACCAAAGAACAATCTCAAAAGAGTTATGAACATCAAAACAACAATCTCAAAGAATAAATAATCTAAGTGATGAAGCAATCTGTATAATTCTGGGTGCATCCCAGGGGCAAATGCCTAGCATGGGTCGATCCCAATTGGTATAAAAGTGTGGCATCTCAGGGGAAATAGCCTAGCATGGGCGGATCCCAATTGGTATAGAAGGGTGGTAGCTCAGGGGCAAAAACCTAGCATGGGCCGATCCCAATTTGTGGAATTACGAGGACAGCATCCTAGGGGTTAAAATGCCTAGCATGGGTCATCCTTTTCTACCGATGATCAACTGGTCATTTGTATCATATGTCTTATAAATATTATAATGCACAAAAGAGTAAAGAAAAGAATGTAACATACACGATTCCATAAGTATAAGCAAGGTGGTCTCTAATCCTTATCTATTGATATTTGGTTTCACTTGAGCTCTCATTTTACATATGGTTGTATTATGTCTTACCTATTCAGTATATTCCTTCGTACTGACATCCCTTATTAGGAACGCCGCATTTCATGCTGCAGGTACAAATACTCAACTAGTAGATCTCCCCAATAGAAGCACATCATACTCAACGGTTGTTTGTGAGCTCCAGGTTGATTCGGGGCTTTGCCGAGTCTTTACTATGCATATTTTCATAGTGGTACCGTGATGGATTCCAGTAGAGTATTTTGTAGACATTGTAAAGTTATTATCTGTATACATAATTTCAATTCTCACATGTATCAGTTCAGCTAGTGAACATGTGTTGTGTATGAATCTTCTCATCAGTAAATCTACATGCATAGTAGTTTACTTTCTCATCATAGGTCACTTATAAAGCATGTGTTCATCTGGTACTTGTCCGCCTCACCTAAGGTTGGGGTGTGACAAAAGCGGTATCAGAACAGTTCATCCTAGGAGGTCTACAAAGCCATTCCTAGTACAACCTTACTTATGAATGTGTTGTGCACCACATTTATATTTAGGGGACTTCTTGGAAATTTATGAAATGTTACCTTTCGTCATAATCCAGATCGTGCGATAGAGCGACGTTAAGTAGTCAATTTCTACTTGCACCTTATCAGGCTATTGATATTATGCTTACGATGGTTAAGGTTAATGGTAGGTAGAATGTCAATATGCAACCTACAGAAATGGATCTGAAGTTATCAAAATTTAGACTACATTGAGTTCATTTTATTCAACCGTCCCACTCCACAAGGTATGTTTAGGCTTTTATGTTGTATGCATTTTAAGTTGCATTTTTACCATTTGTATCATGTTGGTTCAATTGAGAAAAAAGTAGTGTGGTTATCCATATGCTTAAAAATCATAGGTTACCTAGTTACATTTGAGCTGTAGCATTTCTAAGCACATCTTCTTAGGAGGATGTATCCAAACTTTTAGTTCTATATTTCCTCCATATTTATAGGATCTATTCCTATAGAGGACACTTGTTCTTAGTCTCTGATATACATAGAATTTTCAGCATTACACATGTTCTCGAAATTGATGTTGGTGAACTAGTTTTTTTTCCGGAAGAAGGCAGTGGCACAATCTGATAGGTGGATGTATCAGTGAAATAGTGTTACTAGAGATACCCCTAATTGGCTGACAAGGCCCAAATTTTTGTCATATATCATCCCGAATATGTTAATATTTGGCTTTTATATGGTATGTTCTAACAACCCCGAATAAGTACTAATAACATTTGTATTCTTTTCGTGGTTATAAAACTTAGGGATAAGTGTGTCAATTTCTGTAAATGATATATGTACGGTAGTTCATATTATGATCTATGTTTTGGCTATGGAGGATTAGTATGCGACTAAAGGGTAAGGTTAACAAAAGGAAAAATTGATTGGTTAGACCTAAGTTGTGATTAGTCAAGTTGTACATAGTGGGATCTAGTACATGAAGCTACTAGTTTTGATTAAAAGGTACTTGTTATATAGGAAGCATGTGAGAATAAAGCTTGAATTACACGGGCCGAATATGTACGTAGAGATTCTCATTAGAAAGAGATGGGATATGTCAAAATCCCTAAACATAGGAGTAGGGGTGATTTGAGAATGCTATAGAGGAGGGAGATAGGTGATTATGAAAGAGAGGTTGGTAGGTGTATGAGGCAATAAAAAGGTATCAACTCTTCAATCCTACCGAGTTATAATGGCACACCCGGGAACAACTTTGTGAACCTTTGTTAGACAGAGAAGTCATTTTAGTATTGATTCAAGTCTTGATATTTGGTCCTCACAACAACAAGAAAAAAGAGGGGAATAGAAAGGTTATCTAGAAACAAGATCCATGGACCTAGTTCATCTACATCATTAGTACAAAAGAGAAGTAGAGAATTATTCATATGTATAGACTTCCATCAAATTGAATAGAGCTACTATGAGGTTCATTTAATATATGCCTACACTAATTCGTCAGTCATAGTCCAGTTAAGGGAGAGGAAAAAATGATCATATGCTAGTTGTTAATTTTTTTTATCTTGCATGGGAAAAGAGTCGGAGCACCCTCACTTGTTATAAAAAAAAGAGGAAATCTATTAGTATGGCCAGATCTATCTAGTTAAGCCCAAAGCGGCTAACTCTAAGACGTTATGAATCATTATATAACTTTATAGGTACCTGACATTTACATGTTATTAGAGTTCATGTTTTATGGTGCATTCAAGGTTCACTATTTATTTTCTATGTTGACCTTCAAAGGGCACTAGGCATTGAGCGTGATATAACACAGGCTAGTAATGAAGGCAAAGTTGACCTCGACCTACTACTCTAGAAGATGAACTATTGAGGATTTTCTTTATCTATCTTGATTGTAGTATTAATATTGACGATGACGGAAGCCAAGTCCCAATAGCAGAACACCTATAAGAATTCTTAGGAGATTGAAGAGAGTAGATAGGGAAATCAATTGTATGTGTTTTGAGGTGAGTAAGGAATATGAGCAGAACTCTCCCACCTGTGACTTAACGCTTAAGACAGTGTGTTTGCCCTTATTATTGTAGAGTAGTTCTATAGGATATCTCATAGTTTCCAAAGATGGTTTGTTATATAATTATACATGTTGAATGTTCTATAACTTATCTATTTGTATGTCATTTTCCCTTTGTGGATTACCTTCTCACAGGTTACCTAATGTCATAGAATGCTTACATGTAAGTGTTATCCGCTTCAGAGCACCCTTGTTTATTGTTATATGATTTCATAGGACCTTTTCCTTACATGTTATTTATTGTACTGGTTACTTTCCACATGTCACTTGGCCATATTGTGTGGGTACTGCATGCTAATAATCATATGTTATGAGCAAGTTTAGTGCTCGTCGGTTATATGACTCGCATATCACTTGTTTACATGTCATATGCATCATAAACCATTTCTATGTTTATTACATGTATCGTAGCCTACTTGCTTAAACATTACATACCTTATAGCTTTTCTAACCATCTGTCATGTGTTCATTTGCTCATATTTCACAAGTGTACTTATTGACATGTTAGTCCACCAATCCATGCGATATAATGCACTTGATCAATGTGATTTGTGTTCCGTATCTGATATTTCATATAGTCTACTTGCTTACGTATTATATATTTTGTAGCTTAAGTACTTATGCATCATGTGCTCATCTAGTCCATTTCCTACATTCCTTATAGTTCATTCGCTCACATGTTACCCTATGAACCACTTGTGTGTGTACACCATATATTTCTATAGTTTAATGCCCGAATATTATGCGCTCCCTTTTGTTCTAATCTGCCTATGTGTCATACACAATGTGAATTATTTATTTGTACACTATGCCCCTCTGTGATTATTGACTTCAGTTTATAACATTTTGGGAAAACATTCCCTTGTATCATTATGTAGTGAAGATTTTGACCAAAAAATGTTGGGCATATATGTAAATTTTATCATAACCATAGACAAATAACTTAGCATAATGCCTTATTCGAAGGTGCGGCATAAAACTTTAGAGTTTATAGTAACATCTATGTGTTCTTATAAGACTCACCTCTGAAAAGCGTCATGAGATAAAAGAGAAGGGAAAGTAGAGCCCTGATAGGTTAGGCCTGTTCATTCTATATATGAAAAATTTGGGAGATAATATAGTTATTCTTGATAGTTAAGGCCCGGAAGCTAAGCCCAAAAGCTTTATTGTGGAAAGAACAGAATATAGCATCAGATACATGGGAATAGTAGATGGTAGAGATCTTAAATACCTCCTCATTCTAAACATTAACATAAAGATCTGAGATCATGTGATCCCTTTATATGATCATAAATCCTACTAGCAGTTGTTCATTTGATATGTCATTTGCATGTCTTGTGCTTAGGTATATGAAAGTCCTTATTTGTATGAATTATACTTGCGTATCTTCAAAGAATTACATGGTGAAGAAAGGGGTTAATCTGTCATATTATTATCATGAACCATAACTATTGAGGCGTCATGCTAGACTTGTCTATACGTGTTTTAGGTTAGTCTACATATTTTGGATGGTCCAATTTACAGAGGGAACTCTCCTAAATCTTCAAATGAAATTCCAAGGTTAACCAAACTATTAACTTAACGTATCATTCGAGGACGAATGATTATAAAGGGGGGAGGATGTAACACCCAGTATTATACAAGTACTAGTTCTATTTATATGAAGCTTATAAATTGCCTTATGGTATAGTAATGGACTCGGTTTCCTATGTGACTAGTGACAATAGAATATGTTTAAAGTGAACTGCCCGTAGATTTTGATGTGACCCGATTAAGTTGAGGTTGATGGAAGTATTTAAACTTGAGATCATAAGGTGGTATTTGAGTCTAAAGTTTAAATTGACATAGTGTATATAAGTTTTAAGTTAAGTTAAAGATATTAAGGTCTAGAAATGGAATAAAATATTGAGGTGCTTTATTGACTTAACTAAGCTAGTAGGTGACAAGTGGGTGCATCATCTACTTTGACTTATTGACCTACCCAAAGGACCAAGTAGGTGCATCACCTAGTTTTACTTAGTGACCAACCCAAAGGACCAACTAGGTGCATCACCTACTAAGACTCTTTTAACCATGTTATTGGGCCAAGTACACTAACACCAACTCGCATTAATCTGGCCCAAGTTGATTAGAAGAATAAGGGGAAAATGGACAGCCAAGGCCCAATCTTTCCAAACCCACAAGAAATAATTTGAATGGAAAAGTAGATGCATCACCTACTTAAATGTGTGGCCTAAATTAAAGACACATGTTGGCTGCAAATGAAGTACAATAAAGGTGGCGAAAGGCCCAATGTTCTTAAGTCCAAAAAGCCCCAAGGGAAAAGTCCAAGTAGGTGGGTCACCTACTTGACAAATTATGGCCCAAAATGAGTGAGAAAGTCGACCAAAGAAGGTCCCTTTAAAAGGGATTGATATCAGATTTTTCCAACCATTTTTACTTTGACAAAAAATCTGATTTCTAGAGTTTTCTCTCTTCTCTTTCTTAGATTGATACATCAGCCATTAAATACCATTAGGGTTCTTAAATATTAGGGAGTTCAAGCTATTGGAAGACAGGTTAAGGAAGACAACCTTTACTTTTAAGAATCCAAGTCTTAGCAAGTGGTAGTTATGTCCAGCAAGGTAAGCTACTGCAATTTTCTCTCTCTTGTGATTGAGTTAATTAGGACACTTGGTATGTTTTAGTGAGTTCGAAATTGTTACTTTTACATGGTGATTAGTGCATGTTGAAACAACCATGGCGGCGAGTCCTCTTTAAATTCAGTTATGAGCTTGATTGAGCCCTTTAAAAGTTATGTTAGTTCTTCAAGTGCTGGTGATCAGAAACCATGATTCATATTGCTTCTATTATATTATTATGTTTAAGGAGTGTTTTATGTATGTTATGATAATGGATGTAACTGGGTCTGCTGGGATGTTATGGAGACGTTAAAGGACTTAAATATTGCAAAGAGTTTTGGGGAGGACCTGATACAAAGGTTGTAAAGTATATAGATGCGATTAAAGGGTAAGGGAAGGAAAGAAAACACTAGCTACATAAATTGCATGCTTACTGCTTGGTTACTATTTGGCTGAGATCAAGTAGCTCAAATTGATTGATTAACTACTAATACTAGTCTTACAACTTATTTTCTTGTAGATTAGTGATTTGAAGAGAAGGAGTTTAAGTCATATGTTTTGAACTGTACAACAAGGTATGTAAGGCTATTCGATTTTCCTATTTCGTTGGCATGAATCCAACACTTGCATTTCAAAAAGTAAGCTTTCTATGTGCCCTTGGTAGTGACAAATCCATAGTTGCAATTCCTACTCCCTAGAGCATTAAAGTGAGCACTCTAATATGAGTTAGTTACTAAATGTACATGCCTACTTTACCGAGTATTAGTATGCAAGGTTTAAACTTGTTTCATCGGCAAAGTACCCTTGACACGTATTTCCCTTATATAAATCAAAATGATCCCAGATTACACATGGTACATATGTTTATATGTTAGATATACAATCTGCCCATATCATGCCAACTTGCTTCAATTATCTATATATATGGCATATTATCACATGTTCATATATTCCCTTTATTGGTTATTACTCCCATTGTGTTACACTACAATGTCACCCCACAAGATCCATACTTGCTCTATTGCACGTTTTATATGTACTTACTTAGAATATGTATTTGTCCTTAAGATGAATCTTCCCACGTTCTCCCTTTGTTCCACTTTCATGTATACCTTGTATTTGATATTAGTTAGTGAGTATTCAGGTAGCATATATAGTTCAAATCTCTTGGCTGAATGTTAAATGTCTTCACTTGATATGTGCTTCAATTTGAGAAGTCAAAATGCTTATTGAGTCATTTAAGCTCCTAAGTATTACACGTTCGTGTCACATTTGCTTCCCATGTCATTGTTATTGTCGTAAGTCCATATTCATATGTCTTCTTCTACTGGTCCATAGTTCCAAATTTCAACAATGATTATGACCACAAAAACAACAATCCCAAAAGATTATTATCAACCAAAGAACTATCTCAAAAGATTTATGAACATCAAAATAACAATCTCAAAGAATCAAAAATCTAAGTGAAGCAATCTATATAATTATGGATGACAGCCCAGGGGCTAATGCCTAGCATAGTTCGATCCCAATTGGTACATAAAGGTGGCAACTCAGGGGCGAAAGCCTAGCATGGGCTGATCCAAATTGGTATGGAAGGGTGGCAGCTCAGGGGCAAAAGCCTAGCATGGGCCCATCCCAATTTGTGGAATTATGAGAACGGCATCTTAGGGGTTAAAATGCCTAGCATGGGTCATCCTCTTCTACAACTGATCAGCTGGACATTTGTATCATATGTCTTATAAATATTATAATGCACAAAAAATTAAAGAAAATAATGTAACATAGACAATTCCACAAGTATAAGCAAAGGTGGTCTGTAATCCTTATATATTGATATTCGATTTCACTTGAGCTCTGATTTTACATACGGTTGTATTATGTATTACCTATTCAGTATATTCTTTCGTACTAACGTACCTTATTAGGGACGCTGCATTTCATGTTGTAGGTACATGTACTCAACTAGTAGATCTCCCCAATAGAAGCACATGATACTTAGCGGTTGTTGGTGAGCTCTAGGTTAATTCGGGGCTCTGTCGAGTCTTTCCTATGCATATTTCATAGTGGTACCATCATGGATTCCAGTAGAGGCTTTTGTAGACATTGTAAAGCTATCATATATATTCATACTTTCACTTGTCATATGTATCGGTTCAACTAGTCAACATGTGTTGTATATGAAGCTTCTCATCAGTAAATCTACCTGCATAGTAGTTTACTTTCTCATCAGAAGTCACTTGTAAAGCATCTTTTCATATTTTACTTGTCCGCCTCACCTAGGGTTGGGGTGTGACAGTTTTATACTTTCCTTTTTGTTTTATAAAAACTATTGGACTATTGTTTTACTTCTATTGTTCTATTTCTTAGGTTATGAATTCTAAGTGCCTTTTATGAGGTCTATCGGGGTCCTACATACCATGTTACATTTAGGATGTCCCTTGGGTCGTGACTGAAAGTAACCCTAAAATGACTGGACCCTAGAAGAATGGGCCCCACATTCTGAAGAACTGGCCTGGGACCCATGCCTTTGAATAGATCCAACCTCACTACGACTATATCGGTCACCCTCTAAAACCTGCACTGTCTAGCTATAGTGGCCCTGTGAATACCGCTGCCTGGTTCCATTCTATGATCCCCTCTGCATGGAACGGGACCTCTTGTATCTACCTTCATGTCTTATTGTCCTATCGCTACACCCTTGGGCGACACAACAGAGCTCCTAAATAAGGGAGTTGTGATCAATAACATCAAGAAAAAAATGACACGCAAAGACCATGGACTGAGCCTCAACTCGAAACTGAATACTCATCCCATAAATAAAATAGTGAACTTTGTCCTCCTTAATAGGTAGATTCAAGGTGGCATGATGGGAGAGTTTGTGAAGCCTCACCTCATACTGTGACACAGTTATGGAGCCCTCCACTCTAAAGAACTGATCTCAAAGGATATGATTGATGTTGTGAGGAATGAATCTTGTAAAAAAGGCCTTAGAGAACTCGATCCAGGTGACCAGAGGGGAACCATCTAGCCTGGTCTCAATGAATGTACCCACCACTGTTTGGCTAGCCAATCTGGCTGATAAGTTCTGAAGTCGACCCCTCTCGACTCAACCAACCCCAAAGTATACATTTGCTCTTGGTAAGTAGTCAAAAACTCGTAGGCATCCTCACCGACAGCCTCAGATAGCCTCAAAGGTTAGAGTCTCCATAATATTGTGAGCATATTCTCCTCTTCTAGGGGCATAGCTTCAGCCGCAATCGCGGGCTGGGCTCCCCCAAGTGGTACCTAGGTCTCGAGTGCCTCTCATGCAAGCTGATCCTACAGATCTGGTACTAGTGCCAATACTGACGATGGTGTTGTAGAAGGTGTTCGTATTGCAATTAGGGCCTGCTGCATGTCCCCACACATTGTAAAAAGCTGGTTAATAGGTTCTTGACATTTGGGGCTATAAGTGTTCTGTGTTGTGGCCAAGCTGGTCTCAGCCCCATTGGTTAAATACAGGCTACGAGAGATCTGATACGGGCTGCAGATCATGCTCTCTAAATAGGGGTAATGTTGCACCCATACCAGGAATGGGAGGTCAACCCCTACCCCTAGCCACTACATGGCATGTATGATTCATCTTGAAAAAATAAAGAAACAAGTGAGATTCCAAGATGCCAATATCACACACGCTGTATGAAATTGATACTACAAGAGAGAAATTCCTAAAGATACCCTGTAGCATGATGATTCTGGGATTTTGACTCATTTAGGGCTTATTATTCATAGTATTATTGTCCTCAGTCCTTATTTTGTGATCTCAACTGATGTTTAAATGCTAATTTGCAGTTATGAATGTAAAAGAGCAAGGCAAGGACATTACGAGGTAAAAAAGAGCAGAAAAGATGAAAAACGCTGAAGATCGCCAAGACCACTCGGTGACTCACCGAGTTGTACTTTAGCTCTCCAAAATATATAACATGCCATCCTAGGGGGAAGACCAACTCAGTGATGGAAATGGACCTTTGGCGAACCGTCGAATGGATCGGAGGCAAAGGTTTTGATTGCCTAAAGTCACAGAGTTTGAATGGTGAAGAGGCAAGACAAGATGGCGATGGAGAGGGACACTTTCTGCATCACCAACCTAGTCCTCGACTAACTCCACCGATCGGTCCAAAGCTAAATATCTGGAAGAGTATAAATGCGAATTTTTAAATGAGTTAAGGGAGTTCCGAAATTTTGAGTGAATGTTCTGATTGTTTGAGAGTTTATTCCTTGAGTTTTTTTATTCAAAACACTATTTTTAGTAGAATTTTAAGTTGGGCTTTGATTCTAAGTTTATTTGAAGCATTGTGAAGACCTGGATTTTGTTAACCAGCTGATGGAGAACATAGTTGGTAGTATTTTCCTGCTTTTTATAATGTGTGGCTAAAATCCCCATTCTTGGGGGTGTGATTAATTGTGTCAGTTAGGTTATGGTTGTTGGTAATTACTGATTTAATTGTTTTTTTTGAAGTGGGCTTGATTAATAATTGAGTCTTAACTCATGAATTGTGGTTGCAAATGCAGTTTTAGTCTAGTAGTCTACTCTTGTTTGAGAAAGAGGTTTTCGAATTAAAGTTATCAATTGATAATTGTTGTGATTCAGTTGTTGTGGAATCAGCTCGAGAGAGTGAGTCTTAATTCGATCATACCTATCTAGCTCGAGATAGTAGGTAAATTGAGGTTTTGGTTTGATTATAATTGTGATGCTTATCGAGGTTCGAGAGAAATTGCTTGATTCGTGATAGTTTATCGAGATATGGCTATTACATCTAAAGCCTATCCTACCCACTACGATTCACCAACTTTTAGTAATTAGTAATCACCCTTATAGTAAAATTGGCAATTAATCGATCACATCCCCAATATCCCTTTCTACTTGATAATTCCCCTTTTTTAGTAGCTGTTAATTGACAAATCCAATCCTCCTATTTGACACTTGTTGTCAACCCCTACAACTTACTTTAATTTCTCCAATAAATTCCATTCCTACAATCAATTAGAACACGTCTTTCACTTCGTAATTGAATTCTTTACCGTATCACTCCCTGTGGGATCGACCCCAACTCTTCATTGGGTTTATACAAGATTGTAATTGCCTTTACTTAGATTTGGATGAAATGTAGTTTAGTGTTATTAAAAATGGTGTCGTTGCCGGGCAGTGGTGTTTAAAATACTCTTAGTGAAGTTTAACTCTGATCTAATCTTGTTTGTAGTTGAATCGACTTACTTTGTTTTGTGTTTATTGTTTGTTGTTCCTGAACAGGAGACGAAATAAGTGTGAACGGTAGCAACGCCACCCAACTTGGACATCAAGATAAGATCAGTAACTTGAATGATGTTAATGAAGCTCAATTAGGTAGTGTAGGTGTTATTCGTTTACCACCGGTCATGGGAAATGATGCATTCGATATGACTAGCACGATGTTTCAACTATTGCAAATGAAAGGATTATTCAGAGGGCTAAGGATCCCCATGACCATATCCGAAACTTTGTAGACATGTGTGGTCCATTCTCGTTCAAGAACATCTTACAAAAGTCAGTTCGGCTCCGGTTGTTTCCTTTTTCTTTGGTGGGGGAAGCGACGAAGTGGTTAGTTGATCTACCGATGGATTCGATTACGTCTTGGGTAGAGCTTACCGAGGCATTGTACATAAGATTTTTACCTCCTTCAAAGATGTTGGCATTGAGAGATAATATTCTGGGTTTTAAACATTTGGATAGTGAACCAATCCATGAAACATGGTTGAGGTTTCAGAAGTTGTTACTTCAATGTCCAACTCATGGACTCCCGAACAACGTGTTGTTCCAACATCTCTACCGGTGTCTAGACTCGGTCAACAAAGGTGTGGATGATCAACTTTTCCAAGGAGGAATTATGTAGCAACCTTTTGAAATAGTGTCGACTCTCCTTGATGGAATGACGAAGATAAACCGAGCTTGGTATACGAGGGAGGACCAACTGTCTCCTTTGACGTTCTGGATGACAAAGGAACAAGTAGAGAACGACCAAGAGTGGGATGAAAACATGGCTAAAATGATGACCCAAAAGGGATATTTTGTCAAAACATGTCATGGGTAGTAGTTCTAAGGCTTTGAATGCATTTAGAGTTAGCGGAGTAAATCCCAATGATGCCCACTTTGAAGCTTTGTGCAATGAAGAAGTACACTTTCTATCAAATCATGAAGGAGGTTTTCGCAAAAATTATCCAAGGACATGTGATAACCAAGGTTGGAATAGAGAACATTATGAAGGTTGGAAGGACCGTAATAGGGAGTGGTGTGACCATGCTGGAGGGAGAGAGTTGGTGACAAAGAGAGATATGTCCCTCCATATGAGCGTCAAAAGCGATAGGAGCAAAGGGCTGGCCTAGAAAATTTTCCCACTGAAGATATGTTTGCACACATTCTCAATAAAGTGGAAGGGTCAGAGAAAGTGCTCAAACAATTGAAAGAGGACGTCTGAACTATAAACTAGATGGTCACTTCTCTCTCGGTATCCATTAAACAGTTGAAAACACAGATGGGCCAGATATCATCTCATTTGAACCCAAGGCCAAAAGGTGGTCTACCAAGTGATACCTTGGTTAACCCAAAGAATAAACCTTGAAAGAGTATCCTTGTCGTGCCACAACGTTAAATAAGGCGCTTCTTGGGAGACAACCCACGTTTTTGAGCTTTTATTACTGTTGGGTAAATAACGGGTGTTAAATGTGCAGGTTGAAAATTCAAAATTTTGGGAAAACGAGTAATTAAGTGAGCCTAGATACCAGTCGATGACTCACCGAACAGGCCAACAAGCCCGATCTGGATCACCGTTTGGACCAACTAGTTAGCTAGAGGTTCTGTAAAACTCAGCAGATCAAAGAGCATTCGGTGCATCCCCGAACGTGTCGGCGGCATAAGTGGACATCGTCGACAAGCATGCGAACTTGAGGGTCAAAAGGCCAAAACCATTTTAAAATTCAAAGACCTTCCTCATTTCATACTTTTCGACCATTGCACTTTCACAACCGCACTTTATATTTTTTGTACTTGCTTTCTTTGCACTTTTGCTTGAGGATCAATTGCTCGGGGGGATCTTTGGTGCACTTTTCCTCACTTAGCTGGCTTATTATTCGGTTATCTACTTTAAATGTTGGTTACCCAAACCTCGCCTTTATATTTTGGTAATTTGACATGCTTGATCGTTGCTTTGTCATTGTATTTGCCTAATATTGGTTGTTCGAATGCTTGTTGTTAGCGCATTTCTATGTTATATCGTGTTTATGATTATGTCACGACCGTAGAACACCCCCTAGTCGTAACCGGCCTACTCGACCTCGAAGAGGTCTAATACAATCCCCTTAGCATTCATAACATTCGATATAGAAAATAGTGTGGAATTAAAACTTATTTAAAACCAACAATCTTAAAACTCTCTCATCAAAGCAACGGAAACTAAGTCCCACATGGCCATCTTAAAGACAACATTAACAAGCTAGGGTCACGGCCCT
Organism: Solanum verrucosum; assembly: GCF_900185275.1. Taxonomy (NCBI): domain Eukaryota; kingdom Viridiplantae; phylum Streptophyta; class Magnoliopsida; order Solanales; family Solanaceae; genus Solanum; species Solanum verrucosum. The sequence continues at coordinate 183,712 of NW_026020058.1, forward strand.
TTACAATCAAAAGAACTCTATTTAAGTCTATTATAAGAGTCATATCATAAAAACTAGAATATAAGAGTCTTGTCCACGACATATGAGGACATACTACAAGTTCTTGAGAGAACATCAATTCCCAAGCTTTACTAGAGAACTTGATCACTTACCGGAACCTATACTTGTAGAAAATAGAGAAAAGTATGGAGTTAGCACAATTAAGTACTAAGTATGATGACTATGCAAAAACATGCTAAAAGGGACATTTAGTTGAGATATATGCTCTTATGCCATTTTTGGTAAAACCTTCATAATACAAGTTCAAGAGACACATTATAAGTCACCATCCACATATAAGAAAATATCCTTATCATAGACATGCTCAACTAGTAACAATATACACCACATAATCACATTAGTCAAATATGTCATTTCGTCATCATATAACCTATATCCAAAGTTACCCTAAGACACACTTAAGTAAGACATGAAGTGGCCGCCCATAAAACCTCTTCAAGCACACATAAGTGTTCCTCAAGGCTACCCTAGATAAGGACCTTTCTATTTCAACATAATATCAATAAGTCAACACTCTTTATTAAACCATTTTTGGAGACCATGCATTTAGAGGACTTTCACATAATAATCATTAAGACTTAGGGAACTCACTTTAGCATCTTCAAAGTCTACTCATGCCATGTGTAGATAGCATCCCATACTACTACCTACACGTTGTAGAACCTATCCAATAAATAGAGTGCACATCCCACATGATCGGTATAGGCATTAACCGACATAGACCACACTAGCTAGGCATGGAATCCGATGTCAAAAGATCCCACACCGTGGAGGGTGTTCTACCTGCCAAGGGTAAAACTAGTGAATATCCCATGTAGGCACACGGTGTAGGGGATATCCAAAGAAGTTCATTGTGCCCTAACCTCATGCTTGGAGAGGGCCACCATCTTAACCATATCCACTCGGTGCTTAGCCTTAGTTCCAATAGAGAAGTTTCATTCATATATATGTACTAGAGAGGGCACCATCATTAGTTTTAGCCGACCCATAGTACTTCTACTAGGAAGGGCACCACAAAGGATCTACCGATCAAGGTTCATGAACGATAGCTCATTGACATTCTTAGGGAGGGTTTTCTACTATTCCGGTCCACCAACTCTAAGTCTATCATTTCACATAAGAAGAAGGTCATCACCATAAGGTCCACCACTTCAAGGTTTCACTTTCACTTAGGGGTCTAGACTTACTCATGAAAAGGGTACCATGCTTAGGTCTAGCCTATTTAATATATAGACTAGAATGCCTCTTTAGTCATTCATAGAAAGGGCACCATGCTTAAGTCTACCAATCCATGCTCAATTAGACACGTAAGTCAAAATATCACATTCAAGAAGAGGTACCTAAGTTTACCAAATCAAGAGACAACATCACCATATAGAGACCCTTCATAGTCTAACATTATCAATTATGAACATTAAGAGAGTTCACACTTTACACAAGATCATCTTGAGATCCCATGAACACCTTCACATTATACATTCAATACATCATAACATGATAATACATCAATTCATTATATAATGCCTTCAAGACCATGCTCACAGTACATTCAATAAGTCCACACCTCCACCATAAGTGGATCACACATCATTCTATCACAATGCTATATCAATTCTACATTAATAATAAAGTTAGGTCAAATTTACCCTTTTCCAAAGCCACAATCACCAGTCCCCCATTCTCCAACAATTCACAATAGATAAGCATAGATAATAATAGAAATCAATTACACAACGAAATCTAAACACAATTTCATCAACATTGAATCAAAAGCAATAAACCCACTTCATAAGCAAATTTTAGGGTTTTGTGGAAATCAAGGTCTCATAGAGTGTTTCATCCAAAAACTTCAATCAAACATCAATAATATCATCGCTTGTCTTTTGAAATCATTTTCATGCAAGAACCCTTGAGTGAAGTGACAAAGAGGCTTTTTCATAATCTTTGGAAAACTTGAAAACCATTTGAGATTTGGCTCTAGGGAGAAAACTAGTCCTAGATAAAGAGCCACCATACCTTATTATGAAGAATGCCCAAGAAATTTAATGGAGGAAACCTTGAATTCGAAACCCTAGCTTCCCACATCTTCTTCATCCTTAAGCTTGAGAGAAATATAGAGAGAGAAGAACTTTGGATTTTTGATTAGGGTCTTTGAAATAAGGAGTTAAAGAAAGGTTTTAAGACTTAAAACTATTTATATTTATCATATAAACCTTTTAAAATCAACCCCACACATTAAAACATTTAAAAGATATTGCCCAAAAGCCCCTAAATGAGGTAGCCCCGTCAGGGACCACGCCCACTTGGACGGGTCGCAAAGAGCACAACGGCTCGTGGTGGTGCCTGTGGTCCCTTGACCAGTGGGTCTCTCCACCATGTCAAGCCCTCAAGGGCTCAAGGCATCTTCACGGAGGCTCCCACGATCTGTGGTGCACACCACGAATCGTGGTAGAGCTTGTGAAGATGAGGCAGCACTTAGGCAAAGTTTCCTTGACTCCCTTGAGACCAAGTGATCTTCACGCCCAAGTATACGGACCGTCTAGTGAACCACTGGTCGTGGTGATGCCCGTGGTCTTTGGGGCAGTGAGCAGCCAATTTGGGACATCCTTGGCTCTTTGGCTAAGGCTTGCCCCTTTTGGCTTAGCTCCTTGTCTAGCACCCCAACCAACCTAGAGTAGGTCTCATAGCATGGAGTCTAACAGGTACCTTGACGTTGACTTCTTAAACCCATTTCAAGCAAGACTAGGGGAACATTACACCACAAAAGACATGTGAAGCTCTAGTTCATTCTATTTCATTTTAGGGTCATCACAATATCCCCCACTTGGAAACATTCGTCCTCGAATGACACTTACAAACATAAAGGTTAAGGATTTCAAGACTAGCACTCCACAATCATGCATTCAACACTATAACGATTCATATAGTTAGGTGGAACATCAATTCCACATAAAAAGCTCAAAACACAACAAGAAGGTAGGAACTACATCTACAACCTCATTATGCACAACAACATCAACATTCTCATTTTTTTGGAGGAACATCCTTCTCCAAACATCATCATCAAGCACATTATGCAAATTTCTCATAAAGCACAATTATGCAATAATTTCGAGAACAACTTTTTAAGCATGCTCACAAGTCAACTCATGCAACATTTAATCAACTCATTATAGATGGATATCAACATAAGGGATAAAATTTATGGAAACTCATTTTCTTATTTAAGAAGAATTCAACTAGAACATGCATAACATAAGGAGACCATGGAAACTCAAATTCAGATAAGACTCCGAACTATGCAACATGCTACTAGAAACTCCAAGCCTCAAGCTTGAATAGAATAGAAGGAAAGATGTAAGGACATCAACACTCTCATCAACTACCCGATTCAACATAATGTCCCCCACTTGGGAGAAACCCAACTAAGCCTATCATGAAACAACACACAAGGATCTCATTACCAAAAGCAAGGAACTGTAACTTACCGGCACCTTCATCCGGATTTGCCTCCTTGTTGGATTGGAGAGCATAGAAACGAGTCTTCTTTTGATCATTAAGATTTGGGCCTACCTTCCTGTAGCCGTGAGGGTAGGACAATCTCTCACCTTCTGATCATTCTTCGCACTACCATAACATCCACTAGTACCGGTTAGACGCTTCCCAAAATGATTCTTTCCACAAGTGGAGCAAGTAGGCTTAGCAAATTGAAAACCACCACCTCTCTCTTGATTGAACTTAGGAGCACTTGAGAAATCTTGGTTAGGAGCTCGTTTCTTAAACCTAGGTTGTCGTTGCTCATAGGACCTACCCATTTTTAAATCTTTCTTCACCCTCATAAGTTTGGACTCCTCAATAGATTAAGCATACACAACAAGTCTAGAGATATTCATGTCATCATGGAGCATTACCGTACGACACTCTTTCTTAACCAAGTCGGATACACCGGTAACAAACCTACTCATCTCCTCTCTTGGGTTAGACAACAAGGTAAACTTCAAAGAGTACTCCTCCACACTCATGCTACCTTGTCTAAGGTTTATAAACTCCTCAATCTTACACTCTCTCTTCTCACGGGGAAAGTACTTTCCTAAGAATGCTTCCTTAAACTCTTCCCACTCTATAGGACCCACTTCAACCGACCTATTGGCTTTCCATTGAGTGAAACACACTTGGGCCACCTCCTTCAATTGATAGGAAGCCAACTCCGCCTTCTCCTTAAAAGATACACCCATAACATCTATTATCTTATAGATTTCATCCAAGAATCCTTGGGCATCTTCTCCCATTCTAGAGCCTAGAAAGATAGGAGGATTTATCCTCACAAATTCTCTCAACCTTGAGGCCACAGTACTCTCATTAACATTCACCCTAGGCCCCACATCTCGATTAGCTTGAGACTTCATGGCTTGAGCTAGAGTTAGAAAAGCCGCCCTAATATCTTCATTAGTCATGGCCGGGGGAACCACCGGAACTTCATTCTCTTGATTGCCTATGGGGACTTGGTCACCTTGAAGACCTTGGGGAGGAACTCCCCCATCCACATTCTCATCTTCCGCTCTCCTAGGATTAGCCATTGTATTCATATCCTATAAACACAAGAGAAATGATTATGAAAAGAACACTTATAGGACTCAATTCTAAGGCACGATATCAAGAATATCAAAGAAGTGTAACTTCTAACGTACTATAGCCTACCGCTCATCCATGTGTCGTGACTCACACGGATGAACAAGACTCTACTAGACGTGGCTTGTGAGACTTTAAACCTAAGGACCATTTTCAAAACCATATGCTCTGATACCAAGTTTGTCACAACCCGAGAGTACCCCCTAGTCGTAACCGGCGTACTCGACCTCTAAGAGGTCTAATACAATCCCCTTAGAATTCATAACATTCAATATAGAAAGCAGTCTGGAATTAAAACTTATTTAAAACCAACAATCGTAAAACTCTCTCATAAAAGCAACGGAAACTAAGTCTCGCATGGCCATCTTAAAGATAACATTAAAAAGATAGGGTCACGACCCTTTACAATCAAAAGAACTCTATTTAAGTCTAGAACAAGAGTCTTATCATAAAAACTAGAATATGAGAGTCTTGTCCTCGACATATGAAGACATACCACAAGATCTTGAGAGAATTTCAATTCCCAAGCTTTACTAAAGAACTCGATCACTTGCCGGAACCTACACTTGTAGAAAATAGAGAAAAATATGGAGTTAGAACAATTAAGTACTAAAAATTATGACTATGCAAAAACATGCTAAAAGGGACATTTAGTTGAGATATATGCTCTTATGCCATTTTTGGTAAAACCTTCATAATACCAATTCAAGAGACACATTATAAGTCACCATCCACATATAAGACAATATCGCTATCATCGACATGCTCAACTAGTCCCAATATACACCACATAATCATATCAGTCAAATATGTCATTTCATCATCATAGAACCTCTATCCAAAGTTACACTAAGACACAGTTAAGTAAGACATGATGTGGCCGCCCAAAAAACCTCTTCAAGCGCACATAAGTGTCCCTCAAGGCTACCCTATATAAGGAACTTTCTATTTCAACATAATATCAATAAGTCAACACTCTTTATTAAAACATTTTTGTAGACATCCATGCATTTAGGGGACTTTCACATATTAGTCATTCAGACATAGGGAACTCACTTTAGCATCTTTAAAGCCTACTCATGCTATGTGTAGATAGCATCCCATACTACTACCTACACATTGTAGAACCTATACAATAAATGGAGTGCACATCCCACATAATACGAATATGCATTAACCGACATAGACCACACTAGCCAGGAATGGCATCCGGTGTCATAAGATCCCACACTATGGATGGTGTTCTACTTGTGTAACACCCCGTATTCAAAATAGACAAAAATGTAGAATTTGAGAAGTTGCAGGTGCAACTTACGGTCACTATCCACGGACCGTAGGTCAGACCACGGCCCATGCTGGTGGACCGTGGTTCACCACTGCAACCCCTCCCCAAACCAGCTAAGATAAATTGGCAAAGTCCCGACTCACGGACAGACCCACGGTCCGTAGATCAGACCACGGTCCGTGGATCGAGACTTCTCTTACCCAACCTCTGACACAAACTACGGTCAACCAGCACGAACCGTCATTCGATCCACGGTCCGTAGGTCTGACCGTAGATGAGGGTCAACAACCAGTTAGCTAAAAAAATTTTGATGTGTCAACTTCAAATAGTCATAACTTTTAGCACAAAACAAATTATGTGTCCCATAACCTAGGGTTAGATAGATAATTGAATTATTTTTCCGACGCCACTGAATTTGCTAAATTCTGACCTCCAAGTAAAAAGTTATACCCGTTTAAGTGAAGCCCTGTCGAGCAGACTCGACCTACGGACCCAATCGACGGACCGTTGATTGATTGACGGACCGTCAGTCCAGTCCGTCAGTCACTCTGACAGCAGCTAATTCAAGGGTCTTTTGGTCTTTTCCTATTTCATTTAACCCCTAAGATACGTCGTTTAAACCCTAAATCATGAGGTTTTAATCAGTTTAAGCCTAGAAACATAACTAGAACTTATCCAAGTCAATTCATTAATCAAAATCTTAGAAAATTAGAATCAAGAGAGGAGAAAAAGGTCAAGAACCCTAGTTCAAGAACGCAGCGAGGTTTCTTCAGTTCCAGCTCCGAAATCAAAAGATTTCTCCGTGTAATTCATCACCGGGTATGTGGGATTTCATTAGTGGGTTCCTTTCGCCCATTAGGTCCCTAGAATTCAGTCAGATTCTTGATTCCATGATTATGAACAGACCTAGGGTTTCTAGAATTATAGTAGATCATCATGAATTAGTTATTTAAATGTTCCAAATGAGATTATCATGTTATTGCTCAGTTTATCGCATGAATTTCAGAACCCTAGCTATGTATTTCTTTAATTCTTAAATTACACATGCTAGGTCAGATATTTCAGTATTCAGTTTTACATGCCTCACTTTATGAATGCATCATTATCAGATTAATTGTTGCATTCTCAGTTTGCATGTTCAGTTTCGAGCTATCCAGTATTTACAGAAACTCAGTCATAATGTGTTAACCACTTAATCTATTGGGAGTAGCATAATACCGAGTTGGACTAGGGTTTCAGCGTACCCATATAGTTCCAAAACTACGAGCCACGTAGGTGTAAGTCCCCTCTGTGGGCAACATCAGTTTAGTGATCACGCCAGTCATGCCTCTATACCTTTGGCCGGGTATATTGGGTCCTCTCGATGGGGCGTATACATCAGACTCCACATTTAGCTCATGTGGTTTTATGTCGGTTATTAGTAGCTCCCACAGTTCAGTCAGACTCTATTGCATTGACTATATTTCAGTACAGTCAGTATTCAGTCTCAGCATGTTATAAATTTGGTCAATGCATTCAGTTAGCTCAGTATTCAGTATTCAGTATTTCAGTATCTATATCATGTTCAGATTATATCATTGCTCAGTATGCTTTGTTCAGTTATATATTATTCCAGCTTTACTCCATCCTGCATGCTCAGTACCTTTCAAGTACTGACGCATACGTGCGCTATATCTTCTCGTGATGTAGGTTCAGGTTCTCAGCTTCCAGATCACGCTTAGATCGGTTCCCGATCTCCAGTTCAGCAGAATTAGTGGTGAGTCCTCATTCTCCGAGGGCAACAGTCATGAGTTTCTTTTCAGTATTTTTAGTCTTTAGTTTCAGTTTTTCTAGATCTAGTTGGGGCATGTCCCAACATTTCTAGTCAGTTTAGAGGCTTATTTCAGACATAGTTAAATTCATCTTAGTGTTTTGAGTTTGATAATTCTTTTGTATTAAACTCTCAGATTTGATATATTCAGTTATAGTATATGGGTATTCCCTATCTTTCCAGATTTATTTATGATTTAGTTTCCGCATCAGTTTATTATCTTTAGTATGCTCATGATCATGCCAGCAGGGTTAGCTTGGGATCACTTGTGGTCCTAGGTTCCGTGTCCGCGTCTCGGGGGTAGCTCGGGGCGTGACAAACTTTGTATCAGAGCATTAGGTTTGAGTGTCCTAGGATGTGTGAAAAGCCGCACTAAGTAGAGTCCTTTTCATGGGTGTGAAGTGCACCACTTCTAATGAGAGGGAGGCTACAAAGTGATTTTAGAAAATTTCACTTTCTTGATACTCTTATCGTGCGTTGGTATGATCTCCTTTCTAATCCATCGTTATGCGCTTAAGATCATGCCTCCTCATAGAGCTTAGGCAAGGAATGCTAATGCACGCAATGCTAACGCAGTTCCTCTAGTCCCATATCAGGAAGTTTCGAAATGCCAATTCAGATTTTGGCTCAGGTATGACCAACGAAAACAATCAGCAAGTTCCAGTTCCTACTAATAGAAATTATGGATTAGTGGCAGCTAGAGTTTGAGATTTTTATAAGGATGAATCCGCCTGAGTTTTAGGGTCACAGGTTGGTGAAGACCCACAAAACTTCATTGATGAGGTTAAGAAAATCCTTGGAGTGATGCAAGTGACTGATAATGGTAGGGTTGAGTTGGCATCTTACCAGTTTAAGGATGTGGCTCATATATGGTATACTCAACAGAAAGATTCAGGGGCTACTTCATCTTTTATGACTCCTTTCATAGCAGTCCAATTCAGTGTTAGCCTAGAAACTCTTTCAGAAGCCTTCTCAGTCTCTACTCCAGTCGGTGACCCAGTTATAGCTAGACGGGTTTACAGAAATTGCCCTGTCACAGTCTCTCAAAAAGTCACCTCAGCAGATCTTGTAGAGTTAGAAATGGTAGACTTTGATGTCATTCTAGGCATGGATTGATTACATTCATGTTATGCTTCAGTCGATTGTAGAACTAAGATTGTTCATTTTCAGTTTCCAAACGAACCAATCCTAGAATGGAAGGGTAGTAGCTTAGCGCCTATGGGTCGATTCATTTCTTACCTTAAGGCCAGAAAGATGATCTCTAAGGGTTATCTCTATCATCTAGTTCGGGTTAAGGATTCTAGCTCCGAATCCCCAACTCTTGAGTCAGTTCCTGTAGTCGGTGAGTTTCCAGAAGATCTTCCCGGAGTTCCTCCCAATAGAGAAATCGACTTTGGAATTGATCTCCTTCCAGATACCCAGCCTATCTCTATTCCTCCTTACAGAATGGCTTCAGCTGAGCTTAAGGAATTGAAAGAGCAATTGAAAGACCTTCTAGATAAGGGCTTCATCAGACCTAGTATTTCGCCATGGGTGCACCAGTGTTGTTCGTAAAGAAGAAAGATGGTTCTCTCAGAATGTGCATTGACTATAGGTAGTTGAACAAGGTCAGAATCAAGAATAAGTATCCCATCCCCATGATTGATGACTGGTTTGACAAACTTCAGGGTGCTAGTCATTTCTCAAAGATAGACCTCAGATCAGGTTATCATCAGCTTAGAGTCATAGATAGTGACATTTCGAAGAAAGACTTCAGAACTCGGTATGCTCATTACGAATTTGTAGTTATGTCAGTTGGACTAACCAATGCTCCTGCAGCTTTCATGGATTTGATGAACAGAGTGTTCAAGCAGTACTTGGACTTGTTCGTTATTGTCTTTATTGATGATATCCTCATTTACTCTAGGAATGAGGAAGAACACGCAAGTCATTTGAGAGTTGTTCAGCAAACTCTCAAAGATCGCCAGTTATTTGCAAAATTTAACAAGTGCGAGTTTTGGTTACAATCAGTTGCCTTTCTTGGGCATATTGTGTCTAGTGAAGGAATTCGAGTAGATTCCCAGAAGATAGAAAAAGTGAAACAATGGCCTAGACCTACCTCTGCTACAGATATAAGAAGTTTCTTAGGTCTAGCAGGTTATTACAGAAGGTTTGTGGAAGGATTTTCATCCATAGCCTCACCATTGACTAGGTTGACTCAGAAAAAGGTTAAGTTCCAATGGTCAGATGATTGTGAGAAAAGCTTCGCAGAATTGAAAACTAGGTTAACTACAGCTCCTGTCTTGACTCTACCAGAGGGTTCAGATGGTTATGTGATCTATTGTGATGCATCCACAGTCGGCCTAGGTTGTGTGTTAATGCAGCGAGGTAAGGTTATAGCTTATGCTTCTAGACAGCTTAAGGTACATGAGAAAAATTATCCAACTCATGACCTCGAGCTAGCAGCAGTGGTGTTTGCACTTAAGATTTGGAGACATTACTTGTATGGTGTTCATGTAGATGTGTTCACAGACCATAAGAGCCTTCAGTATGTATTCACCCAAAAAGAGTTGAATCTTCGCCAGAGAGGTGGCTTGAGTTCCTCAAAGATTATAATATGAGTGTGCATTACCATCTGGGTAAGGTGAATGTGGTAGCAGATGCTCTTAGCAGATTATCCATGGGTAGTGTATCACATGTTGAGGAAGAAAGAAAAGAGTTAGCAAAGGATGTTCAGATACTTACTCTCCTAGGAGTTCGTCTTATGAGCATATCAGGTGGTGGTGTAATGGTTCAGAGTGGGGCAGAATCTTCTTTGGTAGTAGAGGTTAAGGAAATGCAAGATAGTGATCCAATCTTGCTTGAACTTAAGGGTGCAGTCCACAATCAGAGAGTGGAGGTTTTCTCCCAAGGGGGAGATGGTGTACTTCTCTATCAAGGAAGATTGTGTGTTCCAAATGTGGGTGAATTGAGATAACACATTCTTGCAGAGGCCCATACCTCCAGATATTATATTCATCCAGGTGCCACTAAGATGTACCGCGATCTGCGGGAAGTCTATTGGTGGAATGGTATGAAAAGAGATATAGCAGATTTTATGGCTAAGTGCCCTAATTGCCAGCAAGTCAAGGTAGAACATCAGAAACCAGGAGGTATGACTCAAGAGATTGACATTCCTACTTGGAAGTGGGAAGTGATCAACATGGACTTCATCACAGGTTTACCTCGTACTCGCAGACAACATGACTCCATTTGGGTGATTGTTGATAGGGTTAATAAGTCTTCTCACTTTTTGGAGGCCAAGACTACAGATTCGGCGGAGGATTACGCCAAGCTTTACATTAATGAGATTGTGAGGTTGCATGGAGTTCCTTTGTCTATCATCTCAGATAGAGGTCCTCAGTTAAATCTCATTTCTGGAAGTCATTTCAGAAAGGTCTTGGTACTCAGGTTAATCTTAGCACAGCATTTCATCCACAGACTGATGGTCAGGCAGAGCGTACCATTCAGACCTTAGAGGACATGTTGAGAGCTTGTGTGATCGACTTCAAGGGTAGTTGGGATGATCACCTTCCTCTGATTGAGTTCGCCTACAACAATAGTTACCATTCCAGCATTCAGATGGCCCCTTATGAGGCATTATATGGGCGTAGATGTAAATCTCCAGTTGGTTGGTTTGAAGTAGGTGAAGCAGCCTTGATAGGACCAGATTCGGTCCTTGATGCTATGAAGAAAGTGCAACTCATTAGAGATAGACTTAAGACTGCTCAGAGTCGCCAGAAGTCTTATGCAGATGTGAGAAGAAGGGAACTAGAGTTCTAAGTTGATGATTGGGTTTTCCTAAAAGTGTCACCTATGAAAGGGGTGATGAGATTTGGCAAGAAAGGGAAGCTCAGTCCCAGATATGTAGGCCCTTACCAAATCTTGAAAAGGATTGGTAAAGTGGCTTATGAGTTAGAGTTGCCAGCGGACTTAGCAGCAGTGCATCTAGTCTTTCACATTTCTCTTCTGAAGAAGTGTGTGGGTGATCCAGCATCCATAGTGCCATTAGAGAGTGTGGCTGTGAAAGATAGCCTTTCTTATGAGGATGTACCAGTTGAGATTCTCGATCGTCAGGTTAGAAGGTTGAGAAATAAAGAAGTCGCTTCAGTCAAGGTTTTGTGGAGGAGTCAGTCAGTAGAGGGAGCTACTTGGGAAGCAGAAGCAGCCATGAAGTCCAAGTATCCTCACCTCTTTCCTTCCGATTCCATTCCAGCTTGAGGGAATAGTTCCTCATCAGTTTTTCAGTCATTCATGCGAAAATTCAGTCATAGAATCATGTTCCTTCAGTTTGTACTTGCATTTTCAGCGTATTTGCATGTCCTTGGAACTCAGTTCTCAGTGTTCAGTGGTAGGGATTGCAGCCCTCTCCCTCTATTTTAGCTAGTTTAGTCTTCATTCGAGGACGAATGGTCCCAAGGGGGAGATAATGTAACACCTCGTATTCAAAATAGACAAAAATGCAGATTTTGAGAAGTTGCAGGTGCAACTTACGGTCACCATCCATGGACCGTAGGTTAGACCACGGCCCGTGCTGGTGGACCGTGGTTCACCACTGCAACCCCTCCCCAAACCAGCTCAGAAAAATTGGCTAAGTCCCGACTCATGGACAGACCCACGGTCCGTGGTCTGTGTCCGTGGATCGAGACTTCCCTTACCCAGTATCTGACACAAACTACGGTCGACCAGCACGGACCGTCATTCGATCCACGGTCCGTAGGTCTGACCATAGATGAGGGTCAACAACCAGTTCGCTGAAATTTGTTGATGGGTCAAATTCAGATGGTCATAACTTTTATGGAAAAACGAATTATGTGTCCCATGAACTATGGTTAGATAGATAATTGAATTATCTTTCCAATGCCACCGAGTTTGCTAAATTCCAACCTCCGAGTAAAATGTTATGCCCATTTTAGTGAAGCCCTGTCAGGCAGACTCGACCTACAGACCCAATCGACGGACCGTCGATTGATTGACGGGACCGTCAGTCCAGTCCGTCAGTCACTCCGATAGCAGATAATTCAAGGGTCTTTTGGTCTTTTCCTATTTCATTTAACCCCTAAGATATGTCATTTAAACCCTAAATCATGAGGGTTTAATCAATTTAAGCCTAGAAACATAACTAGAACTTATCCAAGTCAATTCATTAATCAAAATCTTAGAAAATTAGAATCAAGAGAGGAGAAAAAGGTCAAGAACCCTAGTTCAAGAACGCAGCGAGGTTTCTTCAATTCCAGCCCCGAAATCAAAATATTTCTCCGTGGAATTCGCCACCAAGTATGTTGGATTTCACTTGTGGGTTCCTTTCGCCCATTAGGTCCCTAGAATTCAGTTAGATTCTTGATTCCATGATTATGAACATACCTAGGGTTTATAGAATTATAGCAGATCATCATGAATTAGTTATTTAAATGTTCCAAATCAGATTATCATGTTATTGCTTAGTTTATCGCAAGAATTTCAGAACCCTTGCTATGTATTTCTTTAGTTCTTGAATTACACATGCTAGGTCAGATATTTCAGTATTCAGTTTTACATGTCTCAGTTTATGAATGCATCATTATCAGATTAATTGTTGCATTCTCAGTTTGCATGTTCAGTTTCGAGCTATCCAGTATTTACAGAAACTCAGTCATAATGTGTTAACCACTTAATCTATCGGGAGTAGCATAATACCGAGTTGGACTAGGATTTCAGCGTACCCATATAATCCCAGAACTACGAGCCACGTAGGTGTAAGTCCCCTCTGTGGGCAACATCAGTTTAGTGATCACGCCAGTCATGCCTCTATACCTTTGGCCGGGTATATTGGGTCCTCAAGATGGGGAGTATACATCAGACTCCACATTTAGCTCATGTGGCTTTATGTCGGTTATTAGTAGTTCCCACAGTTCAGTCAGACTCTATTGCATTGACCATATTTCAGTACAGTCAGTATTCAATCTCAGCATGTTATAAATTTGGTCAATGCATTCAGTTAGCTCAGTATTCAGTATTTCAGTATCCATATCATGTTCAGATTATATCATTGCTCAGTATGCTTTGTTTAGTTATATGTTATTTCAGGCTTACTGCATCCTGCATGCTCAGTACCTTTCAAGTATTGACGAATACGTGCGCTACATCTTCTCGTGATGTAGGTTCAGGTTCTCAGCATCCAGATCACGCTTAGATCGGTTCCCGATCTCCAGTTCAGCAGAATCAGTGGTGAGTCCTCATTCTCCGAGGACAATAGTCATGAGTTTCTTTTCAGTATTTTTAGTCTTTAGTTTCAGTTTTGCTAGATCTAGTTGGGGCATGTCCCAACATTTCTAGTCACTTTAGAGGCTTATTTCAGACATAGTTAAATTCAGCTTAGTATTTTGAGTTTGATAATTCTTTTGTATTAAACTCTCAGATTTGATATATTAAGTTATTGTATATGGGTATTCCCCATCTTTTCAGATTTATTTATTATTTAGTTTCCGCATCAGTTTATTGTCTTTAGTATGCTCATGATCATGCCAGCAGGGTTAGCTTGGGATCACTTGTGGTCCTAGGTCCCGTGTCCGCGTCTCGGGGGTAGATCGGGGCGTGACAACTTGCCAAGGGTAGAACTAGTACACATCCCATGTAGGCACATGGTTTAAGGGATATCCAAAGAAGTTCACTGTGTCTTATCCTCACGCTCGGAGAGGGCAACCATCTTAACCATATACACTCGGTGCATAGCCTTAGTTCCTATAGAGAAGTATCATTCACATATATGTACTAGAGAGGGCACCATCTTTAGGTCTAGCCGACCCATAGTACTTCTACTAGGAAGGGCACCACAAAGGATCTACCGATCAAGGTTCATTAAGGATAGCTCATTGACTTTCTTAGAAAGGGTTTTCTACCGTTCCGGTGCACCAACTCTAAGTCTATCATTTCACACAAGAAGAAGGTCATCACCATAAGGTCCACCACTTCAAGGTTTCTCATTCACTTATGGGTCTAGACTTACTCATGAAGAAGGTACCATGCTTAGGTCTAGCCTATTCAAGATATAGCCTAGAATGCCTCTTTAGTCATACATAGAAAGGGGACCATGTTTAGGTCTACCAATCCATGCTTAATTAGACACATAAGTCAAAATATCACATTAAAAAAGAGGTACCTAAGTCTACCAAATCAAGAGACAACATCACCATATAGAGACCCTTCATAGTCTAACATTATCACTTATGAACATTAAGAGATATCACACTTTCAATCACAATGCTACACATTTTACACAAGATCACCTTTATATCCCATGAAAACTTTCACATTATACATTCAATACATCATAACATGATAATACATCAATTCATTATATAATGACTTCAGGGCCATGCTCACAATACATTCAATAAATAAACATCTGCACCATAAGTGGATCATACATCATTTTATCACAATGCTATATCAATTCTACATTAATAATAAAGTTAGGTCAAACTTACCATTTTCCAAAACCACAATCTCCATTCCTCCATTCTCCAACAATTCACAATAGATAGGCATATATAATAATAGAAATCAACTATACAACTCAATCTAAAGACAATTTTATCAACATTGAATCATAAGCAATAAACCCACTTCATAGGCAAATTTTAGGGTTTTGTGGAAATCAAGGTCTCATAGAGTTTTTCATCCAAAAACTTCAATCAAACATCAATAATATCATAGCTTTTCTTTTGAAATCATTTTCATGCAAGAACCCTTGAGTGGAGTGAGAAAGAGGCTTTTTCATAAACTTTAGAAAACTTGAAAACCATTTGCGATTTGGCTATAGGGTGAAAAATAGACCTATATAAAGATCTACCATACCTTATTATCAAGAATTCACAAGAAATTTGATGGAGGAAACCTTGAATTCGAGATCCTAGCTTCCCACACCTTTTTCTTCCTTGAGCTTGAGAGAAATACAAAGAGAGAAGAACTTTGGGGTTTTTGATTAGGATCTTTGAAATAAGGAGTTAAAGGAAGGTTTTAAGAGTTAAAACTATTTATATTTATCATATAAACCTTTTAAAATCAACCCCGCACATTAAAACATTTAAAAGACATTACCCAAAGGCCCCTAAATGAGGAAGCCCTGTCAGGGACCACGCCCACTTGGACGGGTCGTGAAGGGAGCCACGGCTCATGGTGGTGCCCGTGTTCCCTTGACCAGTGGACCTCTCCACCATGTCAAGCCCTAAAGGGCCCAATACATCTTCACGGAGACACCCACGATCTGTTGTGCACACCACGAGTCGTGGTGGAGCTCGTGAAGTTGAGGCAGCACCTAGGCATTGTTGCCTTGCCTCCCTTGAGACCAAGTGATCTTCACGCCAAAGTATACAGACCGTCTAGCTAGCCACTTGTCGTCGTGGTGCCCGTGGTCTTTGGGGTAGTGAGTAGCCAACTTGGGACAACCTTGGCTTTTGGGCTAAGGCTTACCCCTTTTGGCTTGGCTCCTTGTCTAGCATCCTCAACCAACCTAGAGCATGTCTTATAGCATGGAGTCTAACATGTGCCGTGACGTTGACTCCTTAAACCCATTTCAAATAAGACTAGGGCAACATTACACCACTAAAACACATGCGAAGCTCTAGTTCTGCCTATTTCATTTTAGGGTCATCACAGATTATGATTGACCTTTAATTATCAAATCCAATGTGTTTACATGATAAAAGAGTGGGTGTTAGTTGATTAAGTGTTGGGTCTAATATGGGTGAAGTCTAAGTAACCCCGTTTGCACCGATTGACTGATTTTACCCAATGATAGAGCGGGTAATGTCATTCTTAATGGCAAAAGACGTTGATTGGTCAATTTTAGACAAATAGGGAAAGTATGAGTACCCCGATGTCATTAGTGCATTGTGTCTAGGCTTAATTTCATAGATTAGGTGTTTCATTTTGTTCTCGTGGTCTGCGGGCTAGAGAATGAAGGGCAGGGTCAAAATCTGGCACGTTGGATTATTTCGCAAGCTTAATCGAGCTCGTCGAATAGTTCAACATTTCTCCTAAATCCCATTGTATATCCTTTTAATCCTTCAAAATTAGGGAAATCATTTGGTAACATTAGGTGATAGGCCCAAGCTCACCGAGTTCACTCGGTGACTCGCCGAATTCCCTTTTAGATCACCCTTCTGCGCCTCAATTTTTAGTGAATGTTGTGTAACATTCGGTGAGCTACCTTTAATTCACCGAATGGTGTTGGCAATTAGTTAAAAGGCCCTGAACATCGATGACTTGTGCTGAATTCTGAGCAATTTTATTCTGGAACATTCAGCGAGCCTGACTTGGCTCGCCAAATGGGTTTGGCAACTCAGCGAGCTTACCTACATAGTTTTACAACTTTGAATTTTTTTTTAATTAAGTCTAACGTATTTAGTGTTGTTTTGCAGGAATGGCTAGACGTAAGGTACCATAAAGAAATCAACCCCCTCCCCCCGAAAGTGTGCACGAGACATCTTTATCAATGAAGGGGTTGCACCATCCCAGAATACACAAGAAAAACTTCCTCCAA